>NC_133330.1:269626369-269901451 GCF_042186555.1 Aquarana catesbeiana | reverse complement strand
CCACAGTGAGTTCACACATAATGAAGAAAGTGCCCAACACTATATAAATTGCCTGCTTACCAGATAGTAGGCAATATAAAGCGATCATCTGTAACCCAGCCGTGTCCTTGACTGCAGGAACGGCTACTGAACACACAGGAGACCTGGTACCAGATATAGTATTAGCAACCACTTGAGCGTCTCACTGGGTCGTGGCCATAACAGGGATGTACTCCAGATAAGCTCAATGGAAAGAGAAACTGACCATAGTGTAATACAGTCTACCAGGTTTATTAGAGAAAAAAAATATTGCACTTACATGAATAAATATAACTTCGCATTAAAAACAAGTGCCGGCCGGCAACACAGGAGCCCATCCTCCTCACATACAGCGCGGCGACGTCTGCTGGAACTTATTTTTACAAGTGCTGGCCGGCAGACGTCGCCGCGCTCTATGTGAGGAGGACGGGCTCCTGTGTTGCCGGCCGGCACTTGTTTTTAATGTCTGCATACCTTAAAAGTCCACCATCCTCCTCCTTATCCTTTACTTTTTTTCTCACTCATAGTTGATCGTATCCCCCCCCCCCCCCCCCCCCCCCCCCCGTGCTCACCCAGACAAGAGGTATTAGTCTCTCCTGCAGCCTCCTGGAATACTGACTTCACATATCCCAGAAGGCTGAAGGCATCCACACAGTTCCAAAAAGATGCATCAGTCACCACATTATCAAAAGAGGGCAAGACCTGCAGAAAGAGAACATTGCAGTAGAAGACAACAAAGCTGGTACCACTGGGCTTGTGAGTATATTTATCGAGCACAGAAACAAAAACAAAGGGCACAACAGCTGTATTTTGTTAGGGGAGGATGGGGTTCCTCTTCAAGGGCCAATTCAGACCACTGCGATGTGTTGGCACATATAGGTTAGCAGATAGGCTGCTTATTGCACTAAAAAAGGTGCAAACCAAAATCCAAGTCACATCTGTTGGCAAGATGCATCGGGGCCCCATTCAGAATGAATGGCACTGCATCATACCAACAAGCATGTGTTACTGTGCCTTGTGTAACAACAGTGTGATGGTTTGAATGGGCCTTGATGCCCAACTCTAGACAAATATTTTGTAATGGCCTTCAAGGATGTGAGGAAAAATGACTACAAACATTAAAGCCCAACTGAAGTCATAAAAAAAGTTTCAGTTAGACACTGTAATAACAACCCACATTTCACAGTCTTACGTCCCCTTTCTTGCAGTATGCAGTTCTGCAATGGATCTAAATGAGATTAGATTGTCCAGTAGGCACCAGAGTTTGACCAGGCTGCCCAATGCGCTCTTGTCGCCAAATCGCATACCTAGTATGTCATTTGACTTAACGTGGTTGTACCGGGTGATGCCCGCAGCTGCAATTTTAGAGCTGATGGCTGGCTCTCTTGTAATAGCAACTGGAGCAGCTAACTCCCTCCCGCCGACCTTTCATGGCACTTTCGGGCTCTCCCGTCTATGGTAACCCGAAGCGATGACATGACATCACTCCCAGTTTAACTGGATATCAATGGCACCATTTTTTGAAAATCAAATTTATTCAAGAAATGCCGATCTTGACATTTTAAATGCTTTCAAGTCAAAGGAGGGATTTGGTGTCCTATTGACCCCAGATCCCTCCATAAAGAGTATCTGTCACTGCCTATTGCTGTCATAAGGATGTTTACATTCCTTGTGACAGCAATAAAAGTGGTAAAAAAAATTAAAGCAACAGTGTAAAAATAAAAAATAAATAAAAATAATAATAATAAAAAAAATTCAAGTGCCCCCATCTTCCCATGCTAGCTCGCAAAGGCATACACATACATTGGTCCCGCACGCACGCACACATCGATCGTCCCACACATGTAAGGTATTGCCGCGAACGTCAGATCATGGGTAGTAAATCACTAGACTTCCTCTGTAGATATAAAGTAGTAACCTGTAAAGGCTTTTAAAGTGTCACCTATGGACAATAAAATTTACGTCAGTTGTGGCTGTTGTGCAGGCGTGTGCAGCATGACTTAATCTTTTAAATTTTACAAAAAAAAATTGGGGTTTTTTTTTTTTGCAATAAAATAAAAAAAGTGTATTTTTTCCTAAAAAATTGCATTTAAAAAACAGCTGTGCAAATACCACGTGGCATAAAAAGTTGCAAAACCCCCAATCTATTCTCTAAGGCCTCTGCTTTAAAAAAAAATATATATATGTTTGGGTTCTAAGTAATTTCTAGCAAAAAAAAAAAAAAGGACTGATTTTTGCATGGAAACAAAAACTGCCAGAAAATACCTGGTCTTCAAGTGGTTAATCCGCAGCCCTGGTCAGACACACCCCCTCACTTCTGGGGAGACACGCCCCTTCTCTTCCTAATTACAAGTCAGCATGTGTTGAGGGGAGTGACCACCTGTGGCAGCATAGAGCACTGGAGTAGGAAGAAAGACGTACATTAGGAGAAAAAAGTGTTCTGGGCATTTCAAAGTGAGAATTTGTATGGTATAGGAATATAAAGAGAAAAAAAATGTGAGCCATTAATTGAGCTCTATGTTTTTCTGTGTGATTCATTTCATTTTTCTGAGCTCTCTCACACTTCATTATAATCATTATAATAATAATTTATGTTTTTCCATAATATTTATAAAACTTACCAAATAAACTGTGGCAAGCAAACCAGATTCTACTATAGTATAGTCAGCTCATTGATCTGGGTCACTGTTTGTACAACAAAACTGCATTGCATACAATAGTTTATTATTGGCCAGTTAAACTTGAAAGCAATTTGAGTAAGAGCAATAAATCTGCAATTGTTTTCCATAAAACAAGTCATGCTGTCTTGTGTTGAAATCTATGTTTTCATTCTAGTATTATATTTTGGGAATGTCACTTGTCACCACACCCTTAAGCATTTGTTGTAAGTAAATATAACGTGCTGTAATCAACAATTCAAGTGATTGGTATAGACCTTTCTTAACCTTTTTTTAAAGAAGATGTTTGGTGTATGTAAAAAAATGAACAGCCATACTCATCTCTATGATGCAGCATCAGTATGATGATTCAGCTGTCCCACGGCTGAGAACTTGTTCCAAGACTGGGAACTGAGTAATCACATGACCACTGATCGCTCGGTTCTTGGTTTGCTCAGATTGGAGAGCAGTGACTGTAAGTCACCACTCTCAGCTCTGCTCCTTCAGCTCTTGCTGGGGAACCGGATAGGATAGGTGGTGAGCACCGCTGGCTCTGGCTCTCAACTGCGTGCTAAAAGATGGAGCCAACTGTCCATCAGGCAGCTGGGTGGATCCCGACAGCTGCTCTGCCAAGTCAGGTGATAGTGGGCAATAGCCCGCTATCAGCTGACTCTGGGTCACATGAAAACAAAAGCAAGTGCACTCCTGTGACCCACAGGAGAAGTATGGCCAAAAAAGCTTTGGCCATACCTCTCTTTTAAGTCAAAGCATTTTTTTAAATATGAAAAAAATCCTGATGTACCCCAGTCTAAAATGTAAAATAAGTAAATGTTACTTATCGATGAGAAACTTGATCCTAATAATTGGCTACATTAGTGCAGCTAAAGGTGGGAGGTGGAGCGCGTCTTCTGGAGCCAGTTGTCCATCCTCTCCTGAATGCTGACGGTGGCCCTGCATGCCAGCATCCTGAGCTTCCATGGTGTAGGCCAGCTAGCTGCCAACATCATAACAATGAATTACCCTATCCATATTGCCCTAGTGCATCACTAGTTGTTATAATACTAGTGGATGACCCACCCACACCATGGCAACTCGTGACACTGATCAAGGCCAAAATGGGTCCTATGCTCGTGGCACCCCAGGGGGGAATCCATCATGGCACCCCATTTGAGAAACACTAGTATGGACAATCAATTGAGATTCACTGATCAAATAGATTCCTAAACCAAAAGGTTGTTTAGGTAGAATTTTAAGGTAAACCCTTCCAAGGTCTGCATCACTTGTCTTTTTATTGTGTCTGACAGGCTATGGTATAATTTTAAAGGATAGGAACACTTTGAACTAAAGAAACCTCCCAACCTTCCTGGTCAGAGTCTTGGATCAATGATTTTTTTCATTTCAATTGATCACTGATTTTCTGTACACACAGAAAGTGCAGTCTGCACTCTGGTACACATATACTGTGTTTCCCTGAAAATAAGCCCTACCCCAGTGGTTCTCAACCTTTCTAGTGCCGTGACCCCTTGATAAAATTTCCCAAGTTGTGGGGACCCCTAACAGTAAAATTATTTTTGTAGCATAGGTTGTGAGCACTCAAGGCAAGACAAGTAATTTGCGACCCTGACCCACGGACATTTAGCTCTCCCTGAGTCCCTTCCACTCGTACAGTATTAAAATCCTAATTTCTTGGTTTTTTTCCCCATCCCTCTCTCTAGCCATCTTTCTTGTTCTTTCTCTTATTCTTTCTCTCCCTTTTTCTTTGCTCCTCCACCTCTTTTCCTCTACCTTTCACGTATTCTCTATTTTTATTCCTTCTCTTACTCCTTGGTGCGGTGGGGGGTGGGATGAGTGGCAATGCTGGGGGGAGTTCTTATCAGCCAACAAAGGTGCTCTTGATCAAGGTTATCTGCTGATCTGAGAACTGTAGCGGGGACTATTAATGGCAACTATAATCACAGGTAGTCTTACTCACTGTGTCCCTGGCTTCACTGTGTCTCAGACTTTGTGGTGTCTCACAGCAGTGACACCTATGCCGAAATCAGGAGATAAGCTGACCTCTAGTTTCTTCCCCCCACCTATGCTGTGAACTGAATGGGCGGCTGCGAGGAGGCTGAGTGGGCATCCGCGGGCTTAGTGGGTGGCCGCGGGCTCCAGTGGGTGGCCGCAAAAAGGCAGAGAGAGCGGTGCGGGCTTTAGGAACAGCCCAGGATTTGGTGACCCCTGGCAAATCTTCATTCGACCCCTGAGGGGGTCCCGACCCCCAGGTTGAGAACCACTGCCCTACCCTGATAGTAAGACCTAGTCTGATTATCAGGGTGGGCTGCAGTATAAGCCCTTCCCCTGAAAATAAGCCCTAGTAAATTTCATTAAAAATCCTGTAATCCCTTTTGTAGAACTGGTGCAGTGTCTCTGTTTGTTACTGTATTAAAACTCCCATGTTTACACCCACCGCTGACCCGCTGGAGGTCCTCTTCTCTCCTCCTGGCAGACGTCTGCTGCCCCTTCCTCTTCTGTGCATGGAGCCGGCTGCCGTCAGCGGGGATCTCGGCTCTTCTCTTTCCTCCTCTACTCCTCGCTGACATCTGCTGCCCCTCCCTCTGCAGTACTCTGAGCGGGCTGATGTCAGCGGGGATCTCAAAAGAAGAGCAGATCACGCGAATGTCCAGGGAAGCTTTTATAAAGGTTCTTTATATAAAACTGTGGTTCACTGCACTGTATATCAGTATACTGAATAACATTTAAACCTCTAACCATAAGTGAGATTAAAATAGTGGCGCTGAAAATAATAAAATGAAAATATCAATTGCTAAATATGCAACAGAAGATGTAAATCACCCTGTGATGAATGTGAACAAATAAAAAGACAAATGATCTAAAAATAAAACGTCCAAAGTTTTCAATTTATAAAACACTGTATGATGTCTTCTTAAAACTTCCACCACACCACTATGTAACAGTGATTCCGCTCCCTTCAGCTCCAAATGCCTTACACTCTTGTGTTTGGCAATAGCACATTTACCCACACACACAAGGGGTTAAGTGAACTCCAGACTCCAGCCGTGAGCATCAATCGGATTCTCTCAATATAAAAATAATAATAAAGTGCTCCAGACAGTGTGATAACGTAGAACCAGTTTAATTTAAAACACTACAACATCTTCACTCATTAAACTTACATTAAGCAAAAGTATAAAAAGCCAAAAGTGGAAACAGCATTCCTTCAAACTTGTGATAACAGGGATATATGGTGGTCACAGCGGACCCGAGGTATGCAGATACAGATCAACTCTCACCAGCTCCTCAGGCTCGATCGAGCGTCTACTTCCTAGTGCAGTGTGCAGCGTCAAACATTACACGTGATTGCCGTACAGCCACACCCCGACATGTTTCGTCATATTGACTTAATCATCCCATGGGCTGCTGCTTCCTCTCTGTCCTTCTGTAGCCTACCGTTAGCGTAAGCTGGGAGACCCTGGAGGCCGCGACCTGGAGTCAGTTGCAGCGCAGTCCATCCTCACCACTAGAGGCTCTGGTGAACACCTGCTGGCTCTTATACTCCGCGCCCTGGGGAATCCTATGCTCTAGCTCCCAGTGGGATCCGTGTTGGTGCTCCAATGGACCTGCCTTCCTGAACCACCCAGAGTTCCATCCGCAGCAGTCAGCCGTAGGGTCCACTACCTTAGCGGTGCACTCCTACTCCAATGGTGTGCATATGTGACCTGACACTGACTACATTGTCAGCACAGCTAGTTGCTCAGTACCTCTATGGGGCAAGTATTGCTCAGCACCTTATGACCCCCTACCTAGACCTCTAAGGCTCAGATACTAGGAGGTCCATAGATTTTTTGGGGGGTAAGCTTGTGTGTGCGAGTGACACCCTGCTG
Organism: Aquarana catesbeiana; assembly: GCF_042186555.1. NCBI lineage: Eukaryota > Metazoa > Chordata > Amphibia > Anura > Ranidae > Aquarana > Aquarana catesbeiana. The sequence continues at coordinate 269,894,892 of NC_133330.1, read as the reverse complement.
CTTTGATTTTGTGTGACAACATTGTCCTTTTAAACCAATTTTAAACTGGTGTTCGGAGGGGCTGAACATTGTACCTGCTTATGTTTTGGTCAATTTTGTATTCAATAAAGTCTTTACTATCAATGCAATACCATAGTTGGTTCCCCATATACAACCTCTTTCCCTTCCCTTAGTATTTCAAATTCACCTGATTAAAAAACAAATGCAAAAATGTTAAATATTTTTAAATGAAAGAGTATACATTTTACATTCTATTTACATGATAATTCCACTTATTGTAAACTTTTCAGCACTGGGGTAGTTGTTGCACAGTATCACTAGAAGTTGGGTGTCCTGTAGCACACTGGCATGGGGGTTTAGTGCAGTGGGCTCCAAATTGCGGCCCTTTGCTTGACTTCTATAGTGACATGATAGCATCATGCAGTTGCTGCAGATTTGTCAGCTGCACATCCATGATGAGAAACACCACATCCCAAAGGTGCTCTATTGGATTGAGATCTGGTGAATGTGGAGGCCATTGGAGTATAGTGACCTCATTGTCATGTTCAAGAAACCAGTGGTGAGATGATTTTAGCTTTGTGACATGGTGCATTATCCTGCTGGAAGTAGCCATCAGAAGATGGGAACACTGTAGTCATAAAGAGATGGACATGGTCAGCAACAATACTCAATTGATTCTCAATTGGTACTAAGAGACCCAAAAAGTGTGCCAAGAAAATATCCCCCACACCTTTACACCACCACCCCCAGCCTGAACTGTTAATACAAGGCAGGATGGATCCATGCTTTCCTGTTGTTTTACGCCAAATTCTGACTCTACCATCTGAATGTCGCAGCTCAAATCGTGACTCATCAGACCAGGCAACGTTTTTCCAGTCTTCTATTGTCCAATTTTGGTGAGCCTGTGCGAATTGTAGCTTCAGTTTCCTGTTCTTAGTTGACAGGAGTAACACCCAGTGTGGTCTTCTGCTGCTTTAGCTCATCGGCTTCAAGGTTCGATGTGTTGTGCTTTCAGGGATGGAATTCTGCATACCTTGGATGTACCGAGTGGTTATTTGAGTTACCGTTGCCTTTCTATCATCTTGAATAGGATTGGGCGAACAGTTCGGCCCAAGCATAAGTTCAGGCCGAACTTTGGTTGTTCGAATGTTCTGCGAACACCGAACAATGTGTGGTGTTTGGGGAAAATTCAGAACACCGTTAAAGTCTATGGGACATTAACATGAAAAATCAAAAGTCTTAATTTTAAAGGCTTATATGCAAGTTATCGTCATAAAAAGTGTTTGGGGACCCAGGTCCTGCCCAACGCTGTATCCTGGCCTAGGCCGACAAGGCCCAGGCCTAGGGCAGCACTTTGCAGGGGGGCAGCATGGAAAGAGTCCCCGCCGGTTTGCGCTACACTGCTAGTGTAGCGCCAGTCTTATGGGGCGGACTGGGCTGAGAGGCAAATTAGTCTAGCGCCCCCATAAAGCAGCCGCACTGCTTCAGGTATGCGGGCGGCCGGCATTCCGCAACTGTGGGGGGGGGGGGCGCCGCTTTAAATTTTGACTGTCCTATCATGCTGGACCACAAACCTTCCTCACTGTGCTGTTTTCTGCTGCACCATTGTCATGGTTATATTAGTATAATATAACTTTGTGTTCTCCATAAAATTATCAGAAATTTGATGTGGACCCGTTAATCTTCCGCCTCGACACAGCGGGAGGTGCCGCTCCAGAAGAGGAAACGGTGAGCGTAACCGGCCACAGATACTACAGGAGCGAGGCTGGCTGACAGCTCCTGGTTCGTCCTGTAGGAGCTCACAGCCCGCTGACACGTCCTCCTGGCACCCGGCTCCCTGGCTCTGCTCACTGACCGGGATCTCCCCCCCTCACAGCCGTGGCCGGAAAGAGAGTCTGCTACTCATTGCTGCTCCCACTATAATGTATGAGCTGTGACCCATCTCGAAAGTCACCTGAATTCCAGGCCATCCCTTGAAAACTCTTCTACACCCCCTGCTGTTCACGAGACAGGACCGTGTATGCTGCTTGATTTTTTCCTGAAATTTGATGGCTCCAGGTAGGATCAGCTGTCGCTGAATTTTATTCTTTTTGTGCTGGACTCACCTATGTCTCTCAGTGTATTTTTTTAAACCATCAAGTGAAGAAAGTTACTGAGGTACTGTAGAATAGTATGGTGGCTCAGTAGAACTGAATAAACAATTTAAACTGAGCGAATGCTGATGGTACGTGCTGTAGTGAGAGTAATGCGCTAGTTTAAAGGTTCTGTAAGGAAGCGGTTCAGAGCTGGGGGGTGAAGAACATGAAAGGTCGCTCGCATAAAGCAGCTGAATCTAAAAAGCCCAGAGAAAGCTTGAATTCAAGCTCCATCCAAAAATGTTTAAAAGAAGCGCAACCTATAAGTCTGATTATGGATAATAGGCAACAAAGTGTGAAAGATAAGAAGAAAGACCTAGCAAAACACAAAGGAGGCCAAGGGGGGACCCCCAGAGGGGGGATTCTCCCAGAAGCGGATCTAGACCTCAGCATGGAAATAAATACGGATGCACTTCCAACAAAAACAGAGATGCAGGACATGTTTTCCAAACTAGAGATTTCAATTAAAGCTGAAATTCTCAATGCAAGGACAGATATGGGGCATCTCTTGAAGCGAGTAGAAGCAGTTGAGGAGGCATCAGAACAACAAGCGCTTGAGATTACAGCTTTAAAAAATCAAGTTAAAAAACTACAGTCAGATCAGCGGGAGATGCTCTTTAAATTGGAGGAACAGGAAAATCAAAGCAGGAGGCAAACCTTAAGGTTTAGATCCATTCCAGAACAGAGAGGAGAGGATTTGTTCCTCAAGATGAAAGAAATTTTCAATCCACTCCTGGGAAAAAGTCTAGAGGAAGAATTAAAAATCGATCGAGTCCACAGGATAAGAAAACCCCCAAGCGTCAGGGAGGATGCACCCAGAGACGTTATTGTAAGGTTTCACCAGTATGAGGACAAGGCAAAGATTTGGAGCAAATTAAGAGGAGCCCAACCTGTGAAGTATAACTAAGGTGAAATTCAAATATTTTCCGATCTATTGACCAGAACCCTATCTAGGAGACGACAATTTAGACCTTTGTTGGACTCACTGAGGGGGGCCAATTTAAAGTATAGCTGGGGTTTTCCTTTGGCATTAATGTGACAAAAGAGGGTAGAAATTTCAGACTGAATCAAGTGGATGACTTACAAGACTTCTGTAGAAATTTAAATATTACAGTACCAACTATCCTAGGAGTGGGGATCCTATAATCAGAGGGATGGCTTAGGAAGGAAAAAAAAAAAAAAGAGAAAAATCCAAAGGCTGGGGGGGGGGGGGGGAGTGGGGTGGAGGAGGATGGAATGGTATGGCGACCTCCGCACTCTTCCTCCCCCTCTCCCTGTCTGAGGGGGGAGACCACCGCGGCCCACTGTGGGAGCCTCACTCCACTGCATGGGGGGACGCAGATTGAGATGGTGGCAACCTGGACGCTGTGGCCCGAGGTCAGGTACTGGCGGGGGGGGTTTGGGGGTGGAGGGGAAGGGGGGGTGGCGGGGGAGAGGGGGAGGAGGGGGAAGGGAGTTCCCGCAGATTTTTTCTTTCTTTCCTTTTTTTCTTTTCTTTTTTCAAACAGTGGGTAAGGTAGAGGCGAATGTGCTTGAAATAAGAGACGCATTAATAATCAGGTTGGATGGAAGTTAAATGCTTGTAATATAACATAAAAGGGTTAAATTCTCCCGGCAAGAGGCTCAAAGTGCTTAAAGAGTTGCAGCTCTATGGTGCAGATATAGTTTTTCTGCAGGAGACTCACTTGGTGTTGGAGGGGGGCATTAGGCTAGACTCAAGAAATTTTCCGAGTTGGATCTACTGCGATTCACCCATCAAACGGGCGAAGGGAGTGGTAATCGCCGGATTCTCGAATCGGACTAAATACGTACTGTTAGAGAGGAGGGTGGATCCGGAGGGCCGTTTCCTATTTTTAAAGGTAGAATTGGGGGAAAGGATCTACACTCTGGCCAATGTCTACTGTCTGAACAGAGATCCGATTAAATACCTCTCCCAGACCCTGAATAGATTGATGGAATTCAAAGAGGGGGAAGTGATACTAGCAGGAAATTTGAATTTCTGCTTAGCTCCAGCCTTGGATAGGTCATCTAGTGCACGGGAGGTAAGTAAAAACCTCTTAACGAGCATAGGGAGAAAGTTTCATGATTGCCAATTGATGGATGTATGGAGGGTACAGCATCCGAAGCAGAGGGATTATTCTTTTTTCTCGCCGGTGCACGGGACATATTCAAGGCTGGATTACTTGATGGCAGATCATGGTTTATGGGACTCTATTGAGGAGTCGAAGATAGAAATCATGACATTGTCAGATCATGCCCCTGTCACGATGAAGGTGAAGATAAAAGGGCTCCATAGGGTTCCATACACTTGGCGTTTAAACGAAAAACTAATTGACCATCAACTAGAACAACTTCATAAAGCCTCTATGGGAAATGATAGGCCCGTGTTACAGCAACTGATAATTAAAAGAGAAGAATTAAAAGACTTATTGGAAAATTAGTCATTTAAGATTATGAATAAACATCTAAAAGATAGCTACCAGGGGGAAATAAGGTGGGTAAACACCTGGCAGCAATTGTAAGGAAAAAACAGGATGCGGATTTCATAGATAAGATCAAAAATAAAAATGGGGAAATGAGGCACACATCCAAAGAGATAGGAGAAGAATTCAGGCAGTATTTCTCATCCCTCTACTCGGTTGGGCAGAGGGAAATTAGTGGTGGAAATAAGGAGGAGAGGGTGAGAGATTTCCTGAAAGGGGCGGGACTTCCCATTTTGTCTGAAAATGACATAACAGAATTAGAGAGACTGATAACTGAAGAAGAGATATGCCTGGCCCTGAGATCATCTCCCCCGGGGAAAAGCCCTGGACCGGATGGCTTCACAACCAGCTTCTATAAAAAAATTTAAAGACTCCTTGGTTCCAAGGCTTTGCCAGGTCTGGAATGGGCTGGGGAAGCAAGGAGAATTGTGCAAGGGAGCGCTGACTGCATCAGTGACGCTAATTCTTAAAGAGGGCAAGGACCGCACCCTATGCTCTAGCTACAGGCCGATTGCGCTTTTAAACGCCGACATTAAACTATATGCCAAGGTGTTGGCGCTCCGGCTTAAGGAAAAAATGTTGGTCCATCCGGACCAAGTGGGATTTATCCCTGGGAGAGAAGGCAGAGATAATGGGGTGCGGTCTCTTCTCATATTGGAGGCTATTAAATCAAGCGGATCCCCAGGTCTATTTCTGTCAATAAATGCCGAGAAGGCATTCGACAGAGTAGACTGGGGATTCATGTTCAAAACGCTTGAAGCAATGGGAGTTGGGCCTACAATGCTAAAATGGATTAAAATATTATACAATCAACCAACAGCATTTGTGAAGGTCAATAATTTAGCCTTAGCACAGTTCGCCATGGAAAACGGGACTAGGCAAGGACGCCCGCTGTCCCGCTTCTATTCGTTCTGACTTTAGAGCCCTTATTAGCTATGATCCGAAAAAACCCAGACATTAGCAGCTGTATAGTGGGAAAGGAGGAGCACAAACTGTCTGCTTTTGCCGACGATGTTCTTCTCTACATCACCAAACCCAGAATCACGATACCCAATTTGCTGTCCACAATGAAGCAATTTGGAGAGCTGTCAAATTATAAAATCAACCTCGAGAAATCTGAAGCCTTAAAGATTAATATTGATCAACAGGAAGTTGTTAGACTCAGAGAGGTGTTTAATTTCCCATGGAGAGAAAATATTAAGTACCTGGGGGTTAAGTTAGCATGATCCATCAGGAAGATATATCTGCTGAATTTTATTCCTTTACTAGACGAAATTAGATCAGAAATAAAAAGAATATCGCATCGTCCAGTCTCATGGATCGGGCGAATTAACATAGTTAAAATGGTGCTAACCCCTAAGGTGTTCTATAAGATGCAGATGCTCCCTATTCCCTTACCTCAAACTTATTTTAGAACGTTAATAGGATTAATAAGTAGTTTTGTTTGGAATAATAAGAAACCTAGGATAGTGTACACGGTGTTGAGAAGAGAAAAAGCACAGGGAGGGTTGGCTATTCCAGACTTTAGAAAATATTATAAAGCGATCGTTCTATCATGGGCATTAGACTGGGCAAAAGGAAGTACTAATAAAAGATGGGTCAATTTGGAAATGGGTTTAAGTAATGCACGATTAAATCACTTGTTTTGGAATCCCCCTCATCACAGGAATTTAGGTCCAGACACACATGTTATAACGCACCACACATTTAAAATTTGGGACCAGATCCATCTTACTAGGAAATGGGAGTATAATTCACCCTTAATTTATTTAAAAGACAACACTTATTTTCCCCCGGAGATGGTGGAAGTGGGAGGGAACTGGATTTTGAATAGGGAAGCACAATTAAAAGATATCACTAATGGAGGGAAAATCCGCACATTTCAGGAATTATTAACACAAAGGGATTTAATGAAGGTTAATGGGTGGCGGTACAGTCAGCTCGTGCATTTTGTCAGAAGCATTCCTGGTACCTTAAGGGAGGAAGGAGATTACCGACCGATAGAGAAATTATTCTGTAGGGGTATAGCAAAGAGGAACATTTCTGCATTATATAAAATTCTGTCAAGTAGTGGAGAGCCGGAAGTACCGCCATTCATTAAAAAATGGGAAGACGAATTGGGAGTAACTTGTAAAAAAAGTTCAGTGGGGAGCATCCTGGGGGCAACGCATAGTACAGCAGTCGACATGAAAACGACAGAGATTAATTATAAGTGCCTGGCCAGGTGGTATGCGACTCCTATTAAAATCAGCAAATTCCAACCTGACAAATCACCTAACTGTTGGAGAGGGTGTTTGGCCCCGGGAACAATGGCACATCTTTGGTGGGATTGCCCAAAAATCAAAATATTCTGGCAGGAGGTGATCAAGCTAATCAAGGTGATTACGGGTAAGGCTATCCCGATCCATGGGTCTGTCTGTTCAATGGGTCTGAGGGCCTAAATAGACGGTATAAAACCTCCCTAATCCCCGTGTTTCTTAATTCAGCAAAGAGCGTAATCCCAAAAAAATGGCAGGAAGTGGAGGGGCCCAGGGTTAGGGATTGGATCTCAAGAGTAGGGATGAGCTTCGAGTTCGAGTCGAACTCATGTTCGACTCGAACATTGGCTGTTCGCAAGTTCACCGAACAGCGAACAATTTGGGGTGTTCGCGGCAAATTCGAATGCCGCGGAACACCCTTTAAAAGTCTATGGGAGAAATCAAAAGTGCTAATTTTAAAGGCTTATATGCAAGTTATTGTCATAAAAAGTGTTTGGGGACCTGGGTCCTGCCCCAGGGGACATGGATCAATGCAAAAAAAAGTTTTAAAAACGGCCGTTTTTTCAGGAGCAGTGATTTTAATAATGCTTAAAGTCAAGCAATAAAAGTGTAATATCCCTTTAAATTTCGTACCTGGGGGGTGTCTATAGTGTGCCTGTAAAGGGGCGCATGTTTCCTGTGTTTAGAACAGTCTGACAGCAAAATGACATTTTGAAGGAAAAAACTCATTTAAAACTACCCGCGGCTATTGCATTGCCGACAATACACATAGAAGTTCATTGATAAAAACGGCATGGGAATTCCCCAAATGGGAACCCCGAACCAAAATTAAAAAAAAAAAATGATGTGGGGGTCCCCCTAAATTCCATACCAGGCCCTTCAGGTCTGGTATGGATATTAAGGGGAACCCCGGCCAAAATTAAAAAAAAAAAATGACGTGGGGTTCCCCCTAAATTCCATACCAGACCCTTCAGGTCTGGTATGGATTTTAAGGGGAACCCCGCGCCAAAAAAAAAAAAAAAAAAAACGGCGTGGGGTCCCCCCAAAAATCCATACCAGACCCTTATCCGAGCACGCAACCTGGCAGGCCGCAGGAAAAGAGGGGGGGATGAGCGTGCGGCCCCCCCTCCCTCCTGAACCGTACCAGGCCACATGCCCTCAACATTGGGAGGGTGCTTTGGGGTAGCCCCCCAAAACACCTTGTCCCCATGTTGATGAGGACAAGGGCCTCATCCCCACAACCCTGGCCGGTGGTTGTGGGGGTCTGCGGGCGGGGGGCTTATCGGAATCTGGAAGCCCCCTTTAACAAGGTGACCCCCAGATCCCGGCCCCCCCCCTGTGTGAAATGGTAAGGGGGTACATAAGTACCCCTACCATTTCACGAAAAAAGTGTCAAAAATGTTAAAAATGACAAGAGACAGTTTTTGACAATTCCTTTATTTAAATGCTTCTTCTATCTTCCTTCATCTTCTGGTTCTTCTGGTTCTTCTGGCTCTTCTGGCTCTTCTGGCTCTTCTGGCTCTTCCTCCGGCGTTCTCGTCCAGCATCTCCTCCGCGGCGTCTTCTATCTTCTTCTCCTCGGGCCGCTCCGCACCCATGGCATGGGGGGGAGGCCCCCGCTCTTCTCTTCTTCTCTTCTTCTCTTCTTCTTTTCTTCTCTTCTTCTCTTCTTCTCTTCTTCATTTTCTTCTCCGGGCCGCTCCGCAATCCATGCTGGCATGGAGGGAGGCTCCCGCTGTGTGACGGCGCTCCTCGTCTGACAGTTCTTAAATAACGGGGGGCGGGGCCACCCGGTGACCCCGTCCCCCTCTGACGCACGGTGACTTGACGGGACTTCCCTGTGACGTCACGGGGAATGCCACAGGGAAGTCCCGTCAAGTCACCGTGCGTCAGAGGGGGGCGGGGTCACCGGGTGGCCCCGCCCCCCCGTTATTTAAGAACTGTCAGACGAGGAGCGCCGTCACACAGCGGGAGCCTCCCTCCATGCCAGCATGGATTTCGGAGCGGCCCGGAGAAGAAAATGAAGAAGAGAAGAAGAGAAGAAAAGAAGAAAAGAAGAAGAGAAGAAGAGAAGAGCGGGAGCCTCCCCCCCATGCCATGGGTGCGGAGCGGCCCGAGGAGAAGAAGACAGAAGACGTCGCGGAGGAGATGCTGGACGAGAACGCCGGAGGAAGAACCAGAAGAACCAGAAGAGCCAGAAGAACCAGAAGATGAAGGAAGATAGAAGAAAGAAGAAGCATTTAAATAAAGGAATTGTCAAAAACTGTCTCTTGTCATTTTTAACATTTTTGACACTTTTTTCGTGAAATGGTAGGGGTACTTATGTACCCCCTTACCATTTCACACAGGGGGGGGGGCCGGGATCTGGGGGTCACCTTGTTAAAGGGGGCTTCCAGATTCCGATAAGCCCCCCGCCCGCAGACCCCCACAACCACCGGCCAGGGTTGTGGGGATGAGGCCCTTGTCCTCATCAACATGGGGACAAGGTGTTTTGGGGGGCTACCCCAAAGCACCCTCCCAATGTTGAGGGCATGTGGCCTGGTACGGTTCAGGAGGGAGGGGGGCCGCACTCTCGTCCCCCCCTCTTTTCCTGCGGCCTGCCAGGTTGCGTGCTCGGATAAGGGTCTGGTATGGATTTTTGGGGGGACCCCACGCCGTTTTTTTTTTTTTTTTTGGCGCGGGGTTCCCCTTAAAATCCATACCAGACCTGAAGGGTCTGGTATGGAATTTAGGGGGAACCCCACGTCATTTTTTTTTTTTAATTTTGGCCGGGGTTCCCCTTAATATCCATACCAGACCTGAAGGGCCTGGTATGGAATTTAGGAGGACTCCCACGTCATTTTTTTTTTTTAATTTTGGTTCGGGGTTCCCCTTTGGGGAATTCCCATGCCGTTTTTATCAATGAACTTCTATGTGTATTGTCGGCAATGCAATAGCCGCGGGTAGTTTTAAATGAGTTTTTTCCTTCAAAATGTCATTTTGCTGTCAGACTGTTCTAAACACAGGAAACATGCGCCCCTTTACAGGCATACTATAGACACCCCCCAGGTACGAAATTTAAAGGGATATTACACTTTTATTGTTTGACTTTAAGCATTATTAAAATCACTGCTCCTGAAAAAACGGCCGTTTTTAAAACTTTTTTTTGCATTGATCCATGTCCCCTGGGGCAGGACCCAGGTCCCCAAACACTTTTTATGAAAATAACTTGCATGTTCGAACGAACTTTTTTCCTGTTCGCATGTTCTGGTGCGAACCAAACAGGGGGGTGTTCGGCTCATCCCTACTCAAGAGTAAATGAAATTTATATCCTAGAGAAGTCTGAGGTAGCCAATCCCTTGGAAAGGGATCAAGTAGACAGAGGGGGCAGATGAGCCAGATAGGAAACCTTTAAAAAATCAGAGAGATTTGCTGAAGTCATTATGAATTAATACAAGTATAGATATACTTTTAGTCGTCATGTTTATTCCGGAAGGGAATGATCTGCGGGGAGTGGGGGGGGGTTTGGGATGGAGGGCAGGATTGGGAAAGTATTGGGGTCTATCATTGTTTTATAGAGATTTGTATACTTGTAAGAGTGTATTTTCCCTTTTTTGTCGGGTGTTTGTGTATTTTAATATGTAAAATTTAAATAAAGTGTTAAAAAAAAAAAAAAAAAAGAACAGTCTCTGCACAAAATGACATTTATAAAGGGAAAAAAAGTAATTTAAAAGTACTAGTGGCTATAATGAATTGTCGGTCCCGGCAATACAGATAAAAGTCATTGAAAAAAAAGGCATTGGATCCCCCACAATCCATTACCAGGCCTTTGGGTCTGGTATGAATATAAACCAAAATTTAAAAAAAATTGCGTGGGGGTCCCCCAAATTCCATACCAGGCCCTTCAGGTCTGGTATGGATTTTAAGGGGAACCTCTCACCAAAATGTAAAAAATAATGGCATGGGTGCCCCCCTAAAAATCCATACCAGACCCTTATCCGAGCACGCAACCTGGCAGGCCGCAGGAAAAGAGGGGGGACGAGAGCGCCCCCCCCCTGAACTATACCAGGCCACATGCCCTCAACATGAAAGGGTGCTTTGGGGTAGCCCCCCAAAGCACCTTGTCCCCATGTTGATGGGGACAAGGGCCTCATCCTCACAACCCTTGCCCATTTTTTTTTTTTTTTAATTAAAAACCACAAGACACACTTTGGGACAAGTCCTTTATTAAAAAATAAAAAAATAAAAATGTCCCACAAAGTCCATTCATCTTCTTCTCTCACTCCGCCGCCACCAATCTGCCTCCATGGGAGGCACCCGCCATATGACGCGTCCTCGCAGGTGACAGTTCTTTTTATGACTGAGGGCGGGGCCACATGGTGATGTAACGGGTGACCCCGCCCCCCCGGCGCATGGGAACTTCCCAATGGCTTCCCCGGGGCGTGATGACAAAGAAAAAAGAAAAAGAAAAAAACTGATGACAAAGAAAAAAATTCCCCGGGGCGTCAGAGGGGGATGGGGCCACCTGTTTACGTACCGCTAAGGTAGTGGACCCTACGGCTGACTGCTGCAGATGGAACTCTGGGTGGTTCAGAAAGGCAGGTCCGCTGGAGCAACAACACGGATCCCACTGGGAGCTAGAGCATAAGATTCCCCAGGGCGCGGATTTTAAGAGCCAGCAGGTGTTCATCAGAGCCTCTAGGCTTCCAGGGTCTCCCAGTTCACGCTTACGGTAGGCTACAGGAGGACAGAGAGGAAGCAGCAGCCCAAGACAACAAGGGATAGTTAGGAGATGTTAGAGGGGGCTTCCAGATTCCGATAAGCCCCCTGCTCACAGACCCCCACAACCACCGGGCAATGGTTGTGGGGATGAGGCCCTTGTCCCCATCAACATGGGGACAAGGTACTTTGGGGGGCTACCCTAAAGCACCCTTCCCATGTTGATGGCATGTGGCCTGGTACGGTTCAGGAGGGGGGTGCTCTCTTGTCTAACCTCTTTTCCTGCAGCCTGCCAGGTTGCGAGATTGCGTGCTCAGATAAGGGTCTGGTATGAATTTTTGGGGGGACCCCCAAGCCATTTTTTAAAAACTTTTGGCGTAGGGTTCCCCTTAAAATCCAGGTCTGGTATGGATTTTGAGGGAGTCCCCTACGCCATTTTTAAAAGAAAATTTGGTGAACGGTTCCCCTTATTATCCATGCCAGACCAGAAGGGCCTGGTATGGAATTTGGGGGGACCCCCACGCAATTGTTTTTAAAAATTTTGGTTTGGGGTTCCCCTTAATATTCATACCAGACCCAAAGGGCCTGGTAATGGACTGTGGGGGATCCCATGCCATTTTTTTAATGACTTTTGTCTGTATTGCCAGGACCGACAATTCATTATAGCCACTAGTACTTTTAAATTACTTTTTTCCTTTAGATATGTCATTTTGTGCAGGGACTGTTCTAAACACTGGAAAAATGCGCCACGTTTTTAAAACTTTTTTTTGCATTGATACATGTCCCCTGGGGCAGGACCCAGGTCCCCAAACACTTTTTATGACAATACCATGCATACAAGCCTTTAAAATTAGCACTTTTGATTTCTCCCATAGACAATTCATTATAGCCGCCAGTAGTTTTAAATTACTTTTTTTCCTTTAGATATGTCATTTTGTGCAGGGACTGTTCTAAACACAGGAAAAATGCGCCACTTTACAGGCATACTATAGACACCCCCCAGGTACGAAATTTAAAGGAATATTTCACTTTTATTGTTTCACTTTAAGCATTATTAAAATCACTGCTCCCGAAAAAACGACCGTTTTTAAAACTTTTTTTTTTGCATTGATACATGTCCCCTGGGGCAGGACCCGGGTCCCCAAACACTTTTTATGACAATAACTTGCATATAAGCCTTTAAAATGAGCACTTTTGATTATTCATGTTCGTGTCCCATAGACTTTAACGGTGTTCGTGTGTTCTGCCGAATTTTTTGCCTGTTCGGTATGTTCTGGTGTGAACCCAACCGGGGGGTGTTCGGCCCATCCCTAATCTTGAACCAGTCTGCCCATTCTCCTCTGACCTCTAACATCAAGAAGGCATTTTTGTCCACACAATGGCTGCTCACTGGATATTTTCTCTTTTTTGGACCATTATCTGTAAACCCTAGAGATGATTGTGCGTGAAAATCCCAGTAGATCAGCGTTTTTTTAAATACTCAGACCAGCCCATTTGCCACCAACAACCATGCAATGTTCAAAGTCACTTAAATCCCCCTTCTTCCCCATTCTGATGCTCGGTTTGAACTTTAGCAAGCCGTCTTCACCATGTCTAGATGCATAAATGCATTGAGTTATTGCCATGTGATTGGCTGATTAGCAATTTGTGTTACCGAGAAATTGAACAGGTATACCTTATAAAGTCGCCGGTGAGTTTAGATGCAACCACTGTTTGAGTATTTTAACATATGCCAGTTCCCAGCTATTAGCATACAATATCCAGCACTGCAGATTCGTCCATCTGTGCTGTATAGCGTGCCTGCAGGATGAATAATAAACATCTAACAGTGTATGGCCAGCTTAAGATTTTTTCTAAATAAAAACCACATCCACAACTAAACTGGCTATACATTAGTAGAATTTTTTAGTTTTTATTTTCAATCTATTTCAAAATATACAAAGATACAAAAGAAAACAGTAAAAGGAAAGACACAGTATAAAAGTGAATGGCACATACCTGTATATACATATTGAATTATTAGAGGCAATGGGGGTTATTTACAAAAGGCAAATCCACTTTGCACTACAAGTGCACTTGGAAGTGCAGTCGCTGTAGATCCGAGGGGGACATGCAAGGAAACTAAAAAACAGCATATTAGCTTGCACATGATTGGATGATAAAATCAGCAGAGCTTTCCCTCATTTCAGATCTACCCCTCCGATTTACAGCGACTGCACTTTCAAGTGCACCTGCAGTGCAAAGTGGGTTTGCCTTTCCTAAATAACTCCCAATGTGTCAGAAGTAGCATCAGGTTAGATATGAATAAGGAGCCATTAAAATTATGGCAAGTCTAGTAAGCTATTAGACACAGAAAAAAACAAAGCAGAGTATAGTTCACCTATACAACGTGATAGATTCACATCATGGAATTACGTTTTACTGAATTAAACTTTTATTACAGTGAATTAAGCTTTATGTAATTAAGAGAAGTAAGCAAAATTGGAAAAGTGGAGGATCAGAGGGTTAACTGCGGTAATCAGTACAAAAATTTTTTGTCTTAGGAACATACCACATACGTTCTATTTTCTAATCATTAGTGGGGTCAAATCAACATTTGTTTTTGACCACAGTGGCAAGATAATTTGAAGGCGCAGGATACAACATTTTTTCTCAAACAAATTAATTTCTAACAATGAATGTTGTATTGTGAAGTACATTCACTCCAAAATCAATTGTTAAAAGCAAATACAATTTTGAAGCACTTTCAAACAACATTTGTCAAGTTGTACGAATGTTCCTACAAATATTCATTTGAAAATCTACTAGTGTAATGCCAGCTTTAGAATTTTGTTTGTTAGTTTTAAAGGGGCAGTGCAAAATATACGCAATTAATCTCCTACCCCTACTAAACTAACAATTATCAGTGTGCAAACAAATGCTAGCAGTGCAAACATGTAGTGCAAAAATCACAAATACATAATTATTCAAAAACAGAAAAAAGTTAATGAATCAGTTTATGTGCAAAGAAATCAACATGTATAATTCTCTTGAAAAAATAAATAAAGTCCATAAGAATTGTGCAAAGTCCATATAGATATACACTATATTGTCAAAAGTATTGGGATGCCTGCCTTTACACGTACATGAACTTTAATGGCATCCTGGTCTTAGTCTGTACGATTTAATATTGAGTTGGCCCACCCTTTGCAGCTATAACAGCTTCAACTCTTCTGGGAAGGCTGTCCACAAGGTTTAGGAGTGTGTCTATGGGACTTTTTGACCATTCTTCCAGAGGAAAGACATGAATGAGTGAGTTTGGGGTAGAGGAACTTGACTGGCCTGCACAGAGTCCTAACCTCAAGCCGATGAATTAGAGCAGAGACTGCAAGCCAGGCCTTCTCGTCCAACATCGGTGCCTGACTTCAAAAATGCGCTTCTGGAAGAATCGTCAAACATTCCCATAGCCACACTACTAACCTTTGTGGACAGCCTTCCCAGAAGAGTTGAAGCTGATATAGCTGCAAAGGGTGGACCAACTCAATACTGATCCCTATGGACTAAGACTGGGATGCCATTAAAGATCATGTGCGTGTGACCAAAGATCAGCTTGACCTTTTGGAAGCCCCTATCACTAAGGAGGATATTTATGAGGCTCCTGCTTAGCTGCATCTAAGGCCCCACGATCAGATGGCTTACCACTCGAATTCTATGCCACCTACTCTGAAATTCGAATCCCTAAACTTTATGACCTGTACAAATCCATATTTGATATGGGCATTTTACCCCCCTCCATGAGAGAGGCCCAAATTGTGGTAATCCCTAAGCCTGGTAAGGACCCTAAATACCCGGAATTGTATAGACCTATTTCCGGCTGGCTCTCTGACCAATTCCCGCTAGAAAGGGGGACCCGACAAGGCTGTCCTCTTTCCCCTATGCTATACGCGCTCTTGCTGTAGAGCCATTGGCCATTATGATTCATGCAGATACTAGCATCCATGGTCTCAAGATAGGGAATCTGGAAGAAAAGATTGGCATGTACGCTGATGATATGCTTTTGTATCTGGCGGACTCTGGTCACTCTCTGATTGCAGCTCTCCATTCTATAGAACGTATCGGTACCCACTCGGGCCTGAGCATTAACTGGTCTAAGTCCCAGATCCTTCCGATTGACCATTTCCCCTCCCCGTTCACGTCCCCTCCTCTGACCCTCCCAAGGGTCTCCGTGATCAAGTACCTTGGTGTGCAGGTCACTAGATTACTCGCAGACTATACACTCTTAAATATTGAACCTTTGTATGCCCTGATCAGGACCAAAACTCAGATTTGGGCCAGACTTCCCCTAGGTGTTATGGGACGCATCAGTTTAGTCAAGATGATACTCCTCCCAAAGATACTCTATCTGGTGTGGCATGCCCCCTATACATACCACAAAAATTCTTCAGGACACTCGAATCTATTCTTAATTCATATATATGGGGGCACAGTAGACACAAATTATCTTGGAAAACTTTAAAAAATCCGGTGACACTGGGAGGAGCTGCCCTTCCAGACTTTCAGGAGTATTACCTTGCTTCCCAACTGTCCCATTTCTTTCATTTTGACAAAAGTGAGCAACCTTGATACCAGTCACTACTATGTGAGCACCCTGATGACCTAGCCCATACCCCGCTTCAATCAGTCCTTAGAGCTCCCTTGACAAGATGTTCCCCCCACCACAACACAGACATGCTGACACACCACCGGAGGGTATGGCGGGTGGCACTACAAAAGCTCGGAACCCTGCGGATCCATTCCCATACACCTCTCTGGTTTAACACGCATGTACCTGAACTGTTGTCCATCCCAGACCCTGCGGTGTGGATGCGCCATGGGATTTTGTACTTACATCAGGTCATGACCACTACGGGACTTAAAACATTCCAAACACTAAAGGACGAATATTCCCTCCCTAACTGTCTTCTCTTTAGATGTTTACAACTTTGTCACGCTATACAATCCCAGTTTACCGGCCTTAACCCTTCCCTGGCAGTTCCCTCTATAGTAGACACAGTCACTGGTACTGAGTCTGCCAAATTAATCTCCACTCTATACTCCGCTATCCGTCTCCCCAGTACCATGGCCTTGGCCTATGCTGCCAAGACGAGGTGGGAGGCAGACATCGGACAGATTAAGGATGAGGATTGGGATGAGATTTTGGAAGACGTGAAAAAGGTATCCCCTAAGTTATCAGACCGCCTCACGCAGTTGTATATCATACATAGGACGTATCTGACCCCCCAGAAGATAACGCGTTTTAAACCCATGTACAATCCAGGGTGCCGCCGATGCGACCACACCCCAGGCTCCTTCTACCACCTTATATGGTCCTGCCCAACTATCCAAACATACTGGATACAGGTGATCCGTTTCTTGCATGATCAGATGGGCTCTCCTGCTACACTAAACCCAAAGATGTGCCTACTTGGTCTGCTGCCGGGCTTAGACACAGACAAACCCCTCCGTACCTTTTTGCACGAGACGCTTTTCTTGGCAAGGAAAGCGGTAGCCGTATGTGGATGCAGGCCCTGCCCCCTACAATTCAATGCTGGAAGAAGGAGGTTAATGACACTCTTCCATATAAAAAACTGATTTACGTCCATAGAGGGTGTTCGCCCAAATATGAAAAGGTCTGGAGCAGATGGTTAGCAGACGGTGAAACGTGCACCCAATAGCCTCATCTCCTATTTCCCCCCTCCCCTTTATGTACTCTCTCTTTCTTTTATATATGTTGTATATTGAATCCATTTCAATTGATGTGTTTTACTGTAGGCTATACAGATATTTCAATATATTCATGTATGTACTATTGCCAAGGCTATGTTGGTCTATATTGATTTATGTACCATGCATACTTTTTTCAATAAAGTTGTTTTTTTTCCAATTGAAAGATCATGTGCGTGTTAAGGCAGGAGTCCCAATACTTTTGACAATATAGTGTATATCCCACGAGATCCACTGTGAATGTGTACTTCTTAAATATTCACAAGATATTCACCAGAAATGCTCCCCACCGCCGTGAGTACTAGCTAACTCACCAGAGCCCAATGCTGGTAAGGTTATGGACAAGCATTGGGCTTTGGTGAGTTACTTAGTACTCATGGTTGTGGATCTTATGGGATATATATTTATATGGACTTTGCATAATACTTATGGACTTTATTTATTTTGCTAAAGAATTTTACATGTTGATTTTTTGCACATACATTAATGAACTGTTTTTGAATAATTATGTATTTGTGGGAGATTAATTGAGGGAGATTAATTGAGTATATTTTGCACTTTAGTATATTTTTCTTTAGTAGCGCTGTCCCTTTAAAACCAACATACCTTAGTTATATAAATATATACAGTTCATATATATATTTTGGATGGCACAGTTCACATATTCTCTTTTAAATTTTGTTCGTTTAGATAAGAAACAAGAAAAACACTATCACTAATCACTTCAGTCAAAAACAATTGCTGCCTTGTCCCCATTAACTGCTAGAGAATGGAAAAAATGTTTTTAAATGGAATTTTACCTGGGTATGGCTAGTATGTAAGTAAATCCATGTAGGAATTAACTGGAGCCAAAACAAGGAAACAACAGGAAGCCACAGCCGGATTCCGTATCCAAGAAGGTGGCACTGGTGACCAACAGCGGTAAGAGGAATAGGCTGCTGGAAGATAGTGCTGGACCCCTTGCACTAGTACGCACCTAATTTTTAAAAGTTGAAAGCTACAATATGGGAAACTAATTGGTATTTTGGGACTGGGTGTGTGAAACTGCCAACATCCTAAGAAACAGTACATATACGGTGCACAAAAGTGCAACAAATTATGACCCCTTGGACTTTTTGGGTATAAAAGGAGATAGTAAAGCGTAAATGCGTTAAAAGGCAATAATGACACTTTTATTAATACAAAGGTTAAAATAAGAAAACACAAGGACAAAACTAGAGGGCCCAAAAACATAATCAATGTACATATAGTCATGAATAATAACAATACAAAAGACTTAATCCATATGAGTGAGGCAGGTACTCAACATCAAAGAATTGCACCCTGGGTACTGCCAGAGAGAAAAACCTGTGGTCAGTCCACATGAGTTGCTAGATAGGTTCCCAACATGTTTCGGAATTATATTCCTTTTTCAGGGGTGACTTTAGTACCAAATCCTTTCTAAAATGTGAATACAATTAAATGTCAATGAATTAAACATAGAAAGTTATACAGAGATTTGTTTAGTACAATATACAACAGTACAGCAAATATTTAACCGGCAAAGTGGTATATAGAGGTTACTTACTATATCAAGCAATACAAGCATAAAACAGCATGGATCGGTGGAGGGTTCCTAAGGAGATGGAGCTGGCAGGTGCATCACCCCCCCGAGCGCCAGACAAACGGTTACCAGCCTACACCGCCATGTAACCTCAAGAACCTCCCAATAAGAAATGGTCAACATAGGATGGATAGAGAGCAGCAGTATCTGAAGTAAATATAATGAGGTAGTAAGAATGGAGGTAATTCTAAAATGATAAGTAAGGTTGCATAAGGAGAGCCAACCAATATTTACCATTTGCCAATTACCATATGATTTGCATCCAATGCCCCCGGCCTACTTTCCTCCGCCAATCGCAGTTGCAAAGTTGTAAACTGCAAGTGCTTGGGTGAGAATTTTAACAAATACTTTACTGGAAAATGTTTATTTTATTGTGCTCAATGTGTTAAGCTAAAAAAAAAACGCTGAAGGCTTAATACTACTTTAAGTCTGAGCTAAGGTTCATCCATCCTAGAGCTAAGCCACCCATTCACCTTTAATAGCTCAGTTTGAAAGGTTTATTAGCCAATAATAAGCAAGTAATAAGGCAAGTGAAGTGTCTGTTAGACCTTGTCCATATGGGCATACTATAGCATACTATTTATGTCAACTGGGACACAGCAGCTGCACAGACATAGCCACTGCCCCAATTTGACATCAGTGCAGGTGTGGGTTTTCGGCCCCAAATGCACACGGCCCCAAATGCATGTCAGACTAGGAGCAGCATGTGTGTCCATGCAGCTGCTGCACCCAATTGACATGAATGGGATACTCATGTGAACGAGGCCTTAGTTTTACTCAGTATATAACATTTCTAAACACAAATCTATTGATTAATATTAAGTTACTCTTATTTTAGACAGAAATAGCAAATGGTAAAAAGGTACAATTAGAATATATCAATTAGACATCATGTATAATATGAGATTTCATTCCTTCAACATAAACAAACATATTTTAGACGTGATGATTTAAATAATTCTATTAAACTTAGTGAGCATTTTCTATTGCTGCTTATTATAATATGAATTATTAAAATCTGATTAAACTTAGCAACAAGGTGACTGAATAACTCAGTAAGAGCGTATATCAATCTTCTCTTTATAATTATGTAGTCAGGAGTAGGCCAGTCTGAGACAGCTGTGAGCCTATAGGAGAGATCACATTTGGTGGTATGTATGTATTCTGAATATTAGAGGTTTTTGGTATAAAGGAGAACTCCTCATAGTGGGTTTGACTGAGCAAGAGAAGCCTTTCCCCATGCTCCTTGCTATAGGGCAGAGACAAAGTGAAACAGAGATTAACTCTAGTTAAAATATAATGCCTTCCAGCTCACATAATTGTATTTGATCAAAGTACGCTAAAGTCTAATGTTTTTAAACCAGTGCTGTTTTTAACCCATTAAGGGTTCGAGTGCCGGCGAAACAGCGTGTGATCGTATCAGAGACAGATGACCGCGGGCAGGTCATCTGTCTGTGATACGATCACACGCTGTTTCGCTGGCACTCGGATCTGAGTGCGGCTGCATGTAAGTGAGCTTTTCTTCATTTTTATGCAATAAACTTTTATACAGAGAGCACTAGATTTATCATTATCTCGTTGCATATTTGGCATCTACCAACCCTCTGACTCTGATGAGCACTGAATCCGTGGATTCCACTACTAGGACTGCCTTACCTGCTATGTGTTTTCTGCTTTGTGACCTGTTTCAGGTTGAATCGTTAAGGTGAGAGGCCATCCATTTGTGGTGGAGGGATCACAGTCACTGGATCAGAGATCCTTGTCTTCTTAAGTGTGTGCCACCGGTCTTGTCTTCACTGTTCTATATTTTATTTTCACACACATCCACTATTTATGGACATTTAGTAATTGCGCAACACTGTTTTGATATTTATAACCTTCCATGTTACCTGACTCATTTGTTCAGCAGAGTATTCCTGTGTTAGGGGAGCATCTCCGTGGTCTTCGTTCCACTTGGGCACAAGTTCAGGAGGCTTTGCGACATGCTAATGATAGGTACAGAGTCCATGCTGACCGCAGATGCCTGCCTGCGCCTTCCTACCAGGTTGGGGACAGGGTCTGGCTGTCATCTCACAACCTCCCACTTCGTGTTCCCTCTCTGAAGTTAGCACCTCGGTTTATTGGGCCTTTCTGTATTCTTAGCAGGATTAACCCAGTGGCTTACGTGTTAGACCTTCCTTCTAATTTGCGTATCTCAAATGCATGTCATATCTCCTCATTTAAACCTTTGGTCTGCAACCGCTTTACTGCCTCTGTGCCATGTCCTCACCCTGTACAGGTTGAGAACCATGAGGAGTATGAAGTACAGTCCATTGTTGACTCCCGTAGGTTCCGTTGGCGCATAGAGTACCTGGTGAATTGGAAAGGGTATGGTCCAGAGGAACGCTCTTGGGTCTCATCCTCGGACGTACATGCCCCTTTTGTCCTCTGTGATTTCCATAGACATTTTCCCCTCAAGCCTGGTGGTCCTCCGAGGGGTCGTTGAGGATGGGTTACTGTCAGGGCTGGCTCAGCCCTTCCTTCTCTGAGCTGGCCGCTTAGCTGTCGGCTAATTGCCAGCTCCTATCTCTAAACAGTGACTCACCTGTTGATGATATCCTGTTTGTCAGTTCTGCTTACTTAAGCCGTCTAACCCAGATGACCTCTGCCTTTGCCTTGGTCAACATCACAGTGACTTTCTCCTGCGCTCCTGTTAAAGACTTGCTTGGCTTACATTCCTTCTGGTTCTAGTTTCTGCTTGCTGTTCCAGTACGCTGATTCCTGGCTTCCAGACTTTCGGGCTTGTCTGACTATCCGTTCCGGTTACCGAACTTTGGCTATGTTTAGATTACGTTTGTTCTATTTACTTTTATTATTAAACTAGTGTGATTTAACTGTACTTCTGTCTCGATCAGATTCACTAACACATATTAAGAACTATATGGCTGCTGGGAGCCCACCCTTGTAAATTTTTTATGATTACTGGCTCTTAGGGACCTATTTGACCAATGATAATGGTTATGCAGTGCATTATGGGTTCAGATGCAAATTTATGGCCACAAATTCGGAGTTTCCCCAAATCATGAGATCCACCTTTAAATCCAAGGTGGCTCTGACCAAATTTCATCCCTACCTACTGTTCATTCCAGTATCAAGCACATGTAATGTAATATTATTAACACTTATCCCAAGATCTCACCCATGTCTCTTGCCTTACACATTTACAGACAGAATTACATAAGTTAAATTCCCTCTCAAAAATCCATGTGCTCATTGAGCACATAAGCACATAGCTTGGTAAATAAATTTACATCATAGCTGACCACACCAAGTTCCCAGACAGCGTGAGTCTGATCATCAAGCTGTTTATATGCAAATTATAAAAGCTTACATACCTTACTAAATACTCCGGCGTAATCTCTCCTCTCTCGGAAGTGACGTCTCGCCGGCCAATGACGTCACTTTCGGGAGTCGGTCTGCGGATCGGGATTCGGCAACCCCTGACAAATTGGCATTCGACCCCCCATGGGGTCGCGACCCACAGGTTGAGATTACACAGACTGCTCACACTGTCATTGATACCTATGATTTTTTTTTTGTAGCTGCTAAAAAATTAACTACATTATGATATGCACATACACAGTCAATATTCACAGAGCTTGTATTACCTTACATACTTTATTTTATTTTGCTGAGATCAAAATTTAGAGTAGGGGTCTATAAGCTTTCTAAACAAAGGGACAATTTAATATCCTTCAGACTTTAGCTGGTGGAAGTAGAAAATGCCCCAGCGTCAAGTGGTAGTGAATAATCCCCCATCATTAGTATTAGTGATAGGAATAGTGACCCATCATTGGTGTCAGCAGGAGGAATAGTGGCTCGTATCATTGGGATAAATAGTGCCCCAAGAGTCGGATAAAGGTAGGCCACATCTGACCCATGTGTAACAGTCTGGAGACCATCATTCTAGAGCATTGTGATGCCATCATTAGCATATAGAATAGTCTATTTTTATATTTATTTCTCTATATGTATTACCAAATCTATTTTTGGAAACTGACAGTTTTATTAATTTTCAACAATAAAAACAAGAAAATACAAAACAATATATATGACAAAAGACAATAAGTGCCCACTGACATTGCAATCACATGAAAAAGTGGAATAACACACGTAGATCCTGTAGGTAGAGACAATATACAACAATGATCACAACCACAGCAGCAGTAATACTACGAAATCACAGCTACCTAATGTATATATATATGTTTACCAACCATTCTACCTCCAGAGGTCAATTGCCTCATTTAAAGTCCCACATTCCTTTGTAATTTACCTGAATTAGGGATGGAGGTACATTCATTGTGCCTCATTTAAAGTCCCAAACTCCCCCCCTTTTCATTGATATGCCTTTTCTAGATTGGTGTCAGCTAGGGACCATCTCATACAGTACAAGTTTTTACATAGAATATATATCTTACTCCTGCCAGATTGGCTAGGATCTTTCCCACTCACCCAGTCATCCAGTTGCTGGTGGTGAACTTCATCCAGGGCAGATTTCATTCACATATTCTGGGAATGCATAGCTATACAACAGTTTTGGTCGGATGTTACACAATGTATTCAAAAAGTTTCAACACTTTTTGTAAGGCCGTCTATTAAAATATGTGTTTTGGGCCTTGAAGACTCCATGGCCCCTATAAAGGTAATCCGTACTCTGCTAACATTAGTACTGTACTATGCCAGGAAGCTTATAATTGTCTCATGGAAAAAATCCCCAGCTCCTGCTGTTTCAGCCTGGAAGGTGCTCATCAACAAGGCTCTACCGTTCTATAAGGCAACTATTTTCCTGCTTCTAGAGTTTACAGTGTGCCCAGCGTATAGTGATGTGGACCAGTGATCTGGGATTGTCTACTAGGATGCTCTGTGTGGGGAATATCTATGCATTGCTCAAGTGACATGTGGATATTTATTGTTTCATGTATGTAATTCATGGGGAATGAGATCTGGCAAAATTGTACTACTGTAAAGGACCATTTTGTTTAGACACACATATTCTGAAAGGTACAGTATATCTGTGTTAGACAGGATTTGTATTAGCCTTGAAGTTGTACTGATGACTTTGTGATGCTCTCTTGTGTCATTGTTTGTTATATAAGCCTGGTTGTTAGGCTGTTGTATACTTAACTAGTGTGAAAACAATAAAAAGACATTTACAAAAAACAGACGTTTCAGGAAATAGAAACATCTTCCTTTGTGATACAAGGCACTTCTAAAGGTGGGAAGGGCTCATTATTGCCCCCTAGTGCAGTCTTAAAGTGCCCTTAAACACAAATAATATAAGATATATATTATTTAATAATATATATATAGTAATAATAAATAAGTGTCTGTGTCTTTAAAATTATTATTGGCACCTTATAGCAGAAGCTTTTCTTTATTCCATTTGTCCAAGTTATTAAATATCTGGTAGACCCTGTTGTTTCCATGGGCTTCCATCTTGTCTGTGTCAATTCTATAGGAGCCAATTCTCTGACTGCTGCGTTGCCATTCTCATTGCACAAGCTCCCTCATGTCAGGAAGTTTTAATTACTTTAGCAATATCGATTACTTAATCTATTGATATATGTCAGTGCCTCCAATATTAAATTAATTTTTAAATGAAGTTTTAAACACAAAATCATAAATTATAATATAATAAATAAATATAAATAATTATAAAAAATAATAATATAATAATAATAAAATAAATTTCCCCACGATTCACTATTGATCAATTCTGCAAGTGTTCTAATTTACTATCGCTGTTTTCTAGCTGGTCTAAAACCACTTTTGACGTAAAGGGACACTTTTTGGTTGCCATGGACAATCTCCAGTTTCCAGGCAGAAACAACAGTATATACGGTATAAAACTGCATGCAGGGCATTGGACAAAGCACTGGGGACAAAAGGGATGTGAAATGATTTCATACAGTAATGAAATCTTTAAGATTACAGTGTACTGTATGTGTTATAAAGTTTCACCTTTTTGAATTTGCCGCCAGGCCCTGCCCCCGTGCGTCGCGCCGCTCACAGGGAACGGAGCCCGGCACACAGGACATCGGAACGGAGGACAGAGCCCGCAGACACAGCGGGGGGACATCGCAGGATCCTGGGGACAAGGTAAGTACACTTCACCAGGATCCTGAGATGCAATCCCGAGATTGTGGCTCGGGGTTACCGCTAATGGTGCTGAAATTTAACCCCCAGCCATACTCGGGAAAACCTCCAGGGAGGCTACACCCTAGGGGCTATGATACCGCTAACAGAATATACCAATATACCAAATCCAGCATAGCTAGAGAACTGACCATGGTGTCAATGGCGGTCTGTCCATAAGGGGCGCAGGGGCGCCACCCCCCTAATCCAAGCACTCTGCCCCTAATCTACATGCAGGGTGCCAGACGCATGGATTTCAATGGGGTTTTTTATAGCAAGCACATGATTAGAGCCCAAGGCTCTTACTGGCTTCAAAAAATTGTGGGCTCGGGGGCGCAGAACACTGCGCCCTGAGCCCACCCAGTTCTGTGACAATAGCGAATTAGTAATCCCTATTGTCTTCCTGATTCTCCTCCCAGCCAATCAGGAAACGGGTCCAATTGGCCGAGAAGAGAAGCAATCGTATTGGCCGCCGAGGATGAGGAGACGTAGTGGAAGCCACTGTGAAGCCACTGAGGAAGAGGAGACACAGAAAGAAGCGTGGCTGGTGGGCGGACAGGCATGGGGGGATGGACCGACCGAAGGGGGGGTGTTGGCAGGTGGTATGTTTGTCCCCCCCCCCTAAAAAATGGAGCACCAGCGGCCACTGCATGGTGTGTTCTCCTGCTTAGTTTGGTCAGTTTTTAAAAGGGAAGCAGAGGGACTGGCAGGAACACCAGAGACTTCACATAAAGGAAGCAATACAAAGAGAACAGGATACAAGTACATGGTACAGCAGGCACATGTTAGGAATATGAAATGTTGGGTTTACATACTCTTCAAGCCACACCCTGGGAGAACCTTCAGTGAGATCGATTAAGCATATCAGGCTGGGAGAGCGTGCTGATGAAGATGAGGATGATGATTCAAGATGATGGAGCTTTAAGATGGGCCTGGAGATCAAGATACTTTTTATTTTTATAAATAGGTTTATCTCGATTAATATTTAAATATGTCAGTTTACTTAGAGGGTATTTAATCATATTCTTGGGGTGTGTGTGGCATTATTTGTGGTCCTAATCTTTGGTGTATCATCATCTTGATCATGTAACACTGGTTAAAGAAGTGTACATTTTATCCATGTGAAGATATTAATGATTCTTCCTTAAAAATATTTTCCATCTTACTTCTGAAAACATGTAGCTTATGAAACGCATTTATTTCTTATGAGGACTAAAGGACTATAGTAGGACATAGACACGGTAATATTATTATTGTCATTGCTGTCCCCTCAAAATAATTCAACACACAGCCATTAATGTCTAAACTGCTGGCAACAAAAGTGAGTACACCTCTAAGTGAAAATGTCCAAATTGGGCCTAAAGTGTCAATTTTTTTGTGGCCACCATTATTTTCCAGCACTGCCTTAACCCTCTTGGGCATGGAGTTTACCAGAGCTTCACAGGTTGCCACTGGAGTCCTCTTCCACTCCTCCATGACGGCATCACGGGGCTTGTGGATGTTAGAGACCTTGCGCCACTCCACCTTCCATTTGAGGATGTCCCACTCTTTGATAGACGACTGGATGACCACTAGCTCCCTCAAACTCAATGGATCAAGAACAGAGCTTCTTCTCCTACACGCAAACCAAAATTCCAAAACTTAGACCCCATGGACACCTCCCACCATCTTTGGACAGACCATCTCTCCAAGCACCAAAGCCAAGAGTCTGAGTCATTTTTGACTCAGAAATGTCAATGGATGCACAAATAGGATCAGTAGTCAGCAGATCTCCCCATCTCCTCTGACTGCTACGTAGACTCATCCCCTTCGTTCCAGAAGAGAACAAAGCAGCAGTAGTTGGAACAATCATTAATTCCAGACTCGACTACGCAAATTCCCTCTACATAGGACTACCCCAATATCAGCTTGCGCACTTACAACTCATCCAAAACACGGCGGCAAGACTGTTAACAGGAAAAAAACCCTGGGAATCCATCTCCCTTCCCTGAGGAGCCTACACTGGCTAACCGTAAAGAATTGAATCACTTTCAAGACCTTCTGCCTCACCCACAAATGTATACAAGGAAATGCTCCTCAATACCTATGTGAGAAAATAAAACGCTACACACCCAATCACAGTCTTCAATCTTCTAACCAAAACCTCCTCCTTATTCCCAAACACCGCTTCTAAGAAGCTGGACAACACAGGACGGATCTAGCGCCTTGAGGCGATTCAGTTCGCATTTGCAGCGCTATACAAATCATTCATTCATTCACAACTGATTGGCTCCTTTTTCTGCTTCTCCCTCTCATCTAGTCTAAGCTCTACTGCACAGAGATTGCAATAGGGCTATACAAATCAAATTCAGGTACTTACACTGCATGCATTTAACATTTAAAATATACATTTACATTTAAACATACAATACATTTAATGGTTTATTATTGAATGCAGAGCCATTAACCTGTGTTTTTTATATGTCATTGGAGTTCAGCTTTAGATAAATATCCCAAGTCTTCCATATAGACATTTCCTGCATTGTAAACACTACAGAAGTCTGTGCCAGCCCGTGGCTATACCCAAAAACAAACATACAAATGCAGCTCGTAAAACATTGCGATATAATAGGCAGCATCAGAGGCTCTCAGTTGACAAGCCAGGTTGAAGGCTTTTACAGTGCTTGAGTCAATAAAGCTGTGCTCATGGATTTACAGTACAAAGCGTGTTACAGAACACATGCAATGCAGGCACTACTACTGAAAGATCTGGGCTAATTAAATAAGGTTGAGCCAGCGAAGTTACCAATAGCAACCAATTCGATTTAAGCTGTCATCAATTTAGAGCAGACAGGACCTTTACAAATAAAGGATAATATATTACTCTGGGGTGCTGCACTTTGATGACTTTATTCTGCCTTATTAAATTAGTCAGTGTGCTCTTTCCTTGCAGCGTCATCGATGTACCAATATGTCAGACAGGAGGAAGGACAGTAAGGCCAGGGCAAAATAATCATATTGGTAAAAGGATGTGAAAGAGTCATGTTTGCCTGATATTTACACATGCATACTGGCTAGCATTCTGCTTTGCATAGAAAATATAACAAGCAGTTTACACATCCAAATGCCAGGAGCAAAATAACAGTAGGGTTTTCCCACAGTGACTTTTTAGGTGTTGGCTCTCAATTTTAGAAATGTTTGATAGAAAGAAACAGGGATGTTTTAATGTGCTGCTCTGCATGCATAACTCTCAAGTCCAAGTATTCCCCTATTACCAAATGCTAATCGGTGACATTTACTAGATTTACAAAATCAAGAAATGGAATATATTATGTGATCAGGCATCAACTGCTGACCTCAACTAAAATAATATATTGTAGTATAATGTAGTATAGTGTATTGTCAGTGAGAGCATATTTTGAGTTATTATTGCCGTATTGACTTTCATATCTGTAAATGCTTACCTTCCCATATTTCTGTTATTGTACAGTATTTAATGCAGAAGAATTAGAGACTTAATGCAGAGATTGTGTTACACAAAGAGTCAATTTTAATAGGTCGGCAGTCCTTCAGGCTGGGTTCACACCGCAGCACAGAGCGGCTTACAGCAGGGGTCCGGGGCGTCCCCGTTCACCGTTTCAGGTCTGATTTCAGCCCGAATTTTTGGCTGAATTCGAACCTGAAATGAACCAGAAGACGCACATGGCTCCAGTGCAATTCGCAACCGGAGAAGCTCCAGAGATGTGTGAACCAGCTCAATAGTCACTATCTCCTGACATGCGAATTGGATGCAGAGAAAACTGCATCCAATTCGCAGTAGTGTGAACCCAGCCTTAAGTTAGGCATACACTTGGCAATTTGATCAATTGATTGAACCTCTTTTCAATTTTTGTCCAGTTTCCATAGCAGTTTAGGTCAAAAAAGTTGTTCTACCAAGAAACCAAGAAAAGTGATGGCAGAAAAAGACAGAGAAGTCCATCGAGTCTGCCCATTTTCTTTTTTATATGTTTTTTTTTTCTTTTTGTTTTTTGCACTTTTTGAATTTGGCGCAGGGCTCTGTCCCCGTGGGTGGAGACGCTCGCAAGGAACGGAGCCCGGCACACAGTACATTGGGCGGAGGACACTGCCCGCGGACACAGCGGGAGGATCCTGGGGACAAGGTAAGTAACTTTCCCAGAATACTGTGATGCAATCCCGAGTGTGGCTCGGGGTTACTGCATTTGGTAATGAAAATTCACCCCAAGCCACACTCGGGATTATCACCAGGGAGGTTAAACGCTGGAATAAGTGTATAAATGTAGCAGGGGAGTATGTCGAAATATACATAAACTCAAAGGTCCCAGTTTGACTTGAACACCCCTCGTACATTGCCTGCAACACAGGGATTGAATTACTAAAACTGGAGAGTGCAAAATCATGTGCATCTTTGCATAGAAACCAATCAGCTTCCAGCTTTTTTGTCAAAGCTTAATTGAACAAGCTAATTGGTTTCTATACACGGCTGCACCAGATTTTGCACTCTACAGTTTTAGTAATTCAACCCCACAGTGTTTCACTTGGAAAAACTTAATTTTGATCCACAATTTTGAGTTTCTTTCTCCAGTTGTTATAAGGTGGCAGACAACATTTTAATTATAGCACTTCTCTTCATCTCTTCATCTATCAATATTAACAATTACTGGCAACGGTCATGACTATGCAAGAGGTTACTAGAAGTGGGTGAGTCACATATGAGGCACCACTTAGTAGGTTGGCAAATAATGTGATGGAAAGGAACAACATGTTGTGTATTTTTCCATTTGTAATAGTTAAAGAGGAATTTTATATTACCTGTCTGTCTTCTGTTAACCTTGTGGCTAATGTATACAATCTTAATACTTCTTGCTGACATGAATGTGTCACTTTCAATAATCAATGTAATATGGCCTACATTAAATGTATTCTGCATAGTGTATATGACTGTTTAATTGTTGGGATCTGAAGTGGGCAGAATGACATCACTCACTCCCCTCCCCTGGGTTAATGTATGAGCTGGCTGGACACCAGAATCTTGGCCTACTAAAATGCAAATGAACGACATGCCAAAGAAACAGCATCTTGCAAATGAATACAAAAATACAAACACTAGATATATAACATTATATCTATATCCAGTATATATATAATTTATTACAGCTGTTTATATAGGGTCGATTATAAAGCTCTTCAAACATATATTGTACATTCACATGATTTCTTGTCCTAAAGAAACTTGCAATCTAAGGTCCTTAACTCACATTCATACATACACAAAGGAAGATTTCCACTAAAAGGAGAAAAATGAACACAATCATACTAAGTTATGTCCTTTGTTCTGATTTTTCAGATTTTATATTTAGGTAAACTAAAGCCGGCCATAGCTTAAACAAATCTCGTCTGGTTCAGCAGGCCCCAGCCGGGATTTGATCCATCTATGGGCGGGGCTGGTTGTACTGTAGTCAGTCCATCGATTGTTTTAGTAAATCTTCTCCAGTTTTAGTAAATCAACCTCATTATGTTCTGCCGGTAGGGAAGGCTCCCTGCCAGCAGAACACAATAGCCCTGCGGGAGGGATTCTCCCATCAACACTGATTGTGGTTGCAGGAAAGAAAATTGCCTTTAGGCTTTAAATTTTTATTTTTTTACATTTTAAAATTAGGATTTAATTTAACCCTGTCTTCCCCAGGCTTGGCTATCCTAGCCGCTTACTAAACCCACAACAGTAAAATCAGTGTGTATATGCAGTAAAACATGCTTGTTATACTCACAGTGGAACCGAAGGGGTTAATCCTCTGCATTGTGTATAAAGGCTGTGTGATCCTGTCTCTCTGATCCTCCTCTTCTTTAACTGACTCTAACCCATCTCTCAATAGAACAGAGCTTTAGGAGTCAGGCTGCACATGCTCAGTTTGGTGTGTATTACTAGAGAGTTGTTTTTTTTTTTCTTGGGAGAGTGCATGTGATCGCACAGGCCCAATCAGCACTGTCCAAAAAGAGGATCAGGGGAGAATTAAAACTCCTCCTACAAGCTTAAGCAGACAGTGATACAAGTCACAAGACTCCTATATACTGCTGATGAGAAGGTATTTAGCAGTTTATTTTTACTAAAATAATTGCATTTCTATGTTCTGTGTACTATGGGAGACCAGATATAGTGAATGCAGGTTCTGGGTTTAGTAAGACTTTAACCTCCCTGGCAGTATTCCCGAGTGTGGCTCGGGGTGAATTTTCATTACCAAATGCGGTAACCCTGAGCCACACTTGGGATTGCATCGCAGTATCCTGGGAAAGTTACTTACCTTGTCCCCTGAATCCTGCAATGTCTCCCTGCTGTGTGTGCGGGCTGTGTACTCCGTGTGATCTATCACTGTGCTGGGCTCTGTTCCCTAAGGGTTAACCACTTCATCCCCAGACCATTTGGCTGCCCAAAGACCAGAGCGCTTTTTGCGATTCAGCACTGCGTCGCTTTAACTGACAATAGCGCGGTCGTGCGATGCTGTACCCAAACAAAATTGACGTCTTTTTTTTCCCACAAATAGAGCTTTCTTTTGGTTTTTATTTTTTGTGCTATAAACAAAAAAAGAGCGACAATTTTGAAAAAAATGCAGTATTTTTTACTTTTTGCTATAATAACTATCCCCCAAAAATATATAAAAAAACAATTTTTACCCCTCAGTTTAGGCCGATATGTATTCTTCTACATATTTTTGGTAAAAAAAAATCACAATAAGCGTACATTGATTGGTTTGCGCAAAATGTATAGCTTCTACAAAATAGGGGATAGTTTTATGGCATTTTTATTTTTAATTTTTTTTTTTATTAGTAATGGGGACTGCAACATTATGACGGACACATCAGACATTTTTTACGCATTTTTCGGACCATTGTCATTTATGCGGCGATCAAAAATACAATATATAACCCAATTTGTTGGAACAATATAAAAGATGATGTTGCGCTGAGTAAATAGATATCGAGCATGTCATGCTTTAACACTGCGCTTGTGGAATGGCGACAAACTACGATACTTAAACATCTCCATAAGCAACGCTTTAATTTTTTTGTTACAGGTTACCTGTTTAGAGTTACAGAAGAGGTCTTGCGCTAGAATTATTGCTCTCACATGTGTGGTGCGAACACCGTTTACATATGCGTGTGGGACTTACGTATGCGGTCGCTTCTGCATGTGAGCACGGAGGGATGGGGGTGCTTTCATTCTTTTTAACTTATTTATTTTTTCATTTAATTTTTTTACGCTGTCCCTATTCCTATGTTTTTTTTAAATCACTTTTATTCCTATTACAAGAAATGTAAACATCCCTTGTAATAGAAATAGGGAATGGCAGGTCCTCTTTATGGAGAGATCTGGGGTCTATAAGACTTTGAAAGCAAAAAAAAACATTGATGCTTAAAAAAAAAAAAAAAAAAAATCGTTTACCTCCGCCCTTGACCAGAAGTGACATCATGACATTACTCTGGTACTCCTAGATCATAGAGATGATTAGAGACAATCTGGTCTCTCATCACCTCAATGTGGCGCTGCACAAACTGTCAGATCGTTTCTTGCTGGTAAGAAAACGGTAAGCCCGAGAAACACCGGCAAGTGGTGGGAGGGGGGTGACCCCTCCTGCTGCTTCTAAAAGTGATCCAGCAGCTAATCAGCTGCTCAGATTGCTTTTATGAGAAAGAGAATCGCCAGCTGAATAAAAAAATACAGGGTTTATGACTGATAGCTTCAGTTATAACCCCGGTAAACTACTTTAAAACCGTATCGTATATACTGTATATACGCATTGCTGTCTTGAAATGGCTAATGAGTAATTTTTTGGCTTTTTACCTTTGTCTAGCTGTTGCATCCACTTCTTAAGATTACAGTAAGCGTGAGAAATGAAGGACAATATTCAGGCATTTTTATTTATAGCACCTATTAATCAAATGTGCAATAAAATAGCCTAAGAGTGTAACTAAAGGCAAAAATGTTTTGTTTTGGATAGATTGTAGAAGGATTAAAACCTCTCAGGTTTTTATTGCTCTCTGTGCCCCCCTTAATTTGCCCTATTTACTGTTATCACTGAAAGTGAAATCCCAACTTTGTAGTTGTCACCGGAACAGAAATAAAGGTGAAATCTTCTAATGGGGACACAGACAGCAATTTTGACTATAGGACATGAAGTGAAGAGAAATCTCCACCAAAGGGACACAGATGGAAAAAAAAAGCCTGATAGGAGTTAAAACCCTCCCTTAAAGCCCTATCCAAAATGAAAAAAAAATGTTTTGCCTTTACTTCTACTTTAAAACTGCAATTATTTGCTCAATATATGCTCTTCATGCACTTATAAATAGGTCCCCAAGTCTTTGTGGTTGTAATATATAGCTTCTTCTTTTCATATCTAAAATGCTAATGGGGGAATTTGGAGACAGATGCAGAGCGATTTCCAATTGATTTATACAGCAGAATGTGAAAAATGATTTACCATCTGGCCCTATTAACCTTATAATTAAAACTGAAAAGGAAAATTCATGGAAATCGTATATCAAAAAGATTCTGAAATCCTTTATTTTTTTTTTCTTAGCCACAGTGCTTCATGTCAGATGAATTATACAATGTGGTAATGAAAAGATTGTGACTTCAAGCAACGCTGTTGCTAACTGCTGAAAGAACATATTTATTATTTCATATAGAGAATAAAAGTATATAAAGTAGAGTGCAAGGCCATTTTATTCTATTGTTCAGACTCAACCTCCTCCACATTCTCACTTTATACAGAATACAAAGAGAAATAAAGTAATGTCACGTGGCCTTTTTGAGGGTCTGATTTTTGTCCACCACTGGTACTCTTTGCATTCCAGCACCTAGCCAGGTACTCATTTTTGCATACTTTCAGGTGAAATGCTGCAGATGGAGCTCACTTGCATACCAGCACTTGGTCTTGTAAGCACTGGCCTTGCCAGAAAGTCATGAAAGATGGCCCCAATGAACTGATTGGCCTTGCCAGAAAGTCATGAAAGATGGCCCCAATGAACTGATTGTTAAACCACTTTAAATAAATCTCCAATTTAAAGTGTTACTGAACCCACAACAGTAAAATCAATCTGTATATACAGTAAAGCATGTTTGATATACTCATTGTGAAACCTAAGGGGTTAATCCTTTGCATTGTGTATAAAGGCTGTTTGACCCTGTCTTTTCTGATCCTTTCCTTTTTTCACAGTTCCCAATCCATATCCTGACAGTACAGAGCCTAGGGGGAACTCTGCACATGCTCAGTTTGGTGTGTATTGCTAGAGAGTTTTTTTTTTTTCTTGGGAGGGTGCATGTGATCAGCACAGGGCCAATCAGCACTGTCCAGACAGAGGGTCAGGGGTCCTTCAGCCTCATAGGACAGTCAGAGGAGAATGAAAACTCCTCCTAACGGCTTTAACCAGACACTGATAGAAGTGATAAGATTGCATGATACTGCTGATGAGAAAAGGTATTTAGCAGTTTATATTTACTAAAATGCATTTCTATGTTCTGTGTACTGTGGGAGACCAGATATAGTGAATGCAGGCTCCTGGGTTTAGTAACAATTTAATACAAAGTAGTCTATATTAGATGGCACACAGAATACGGAGATTATGGGAATCAGTCACAAAACAAAACAGTGTTTGAATAATTATCTGCTCTGTAAAACGGTTTGAAATTTTAACAAAAGATGCCCACGCATGTTATAATCTTCTCGTACATTCTTATTTAGCACTACCTAAAATAATGTAGAACAAGGATCAGCTAAATTGTTTAAAACTCACATGGATTCCTTGGATAATCCCTAACATTAATTGGTTTTAATAAACTAAAATAAAATTGCATAGTAATGATTAGACTGTAGCGTGTACAGCAGTGGTGGCTGGTGCTCCACTTTTTTTTGGGGGGGGGGGGGGCGAACAAACCCCGCCCCCTCAGGTTCTCATTTACCCCATCCAGGTCGCAGCTTTCCCAGCTTCTCCTCCCGGCTAATCCTGATTGACCAGGAGAAGAAGCTGGAAGACAATAGCGAATATTCACAAGCTAATGTCACAAGTGGTTGGGTTCGGGGTGCAGTCCTCTGCGCCCCAGCCCTACCTTTTGTAAGCCAATTATAGCCTCCAATCATTTAAAAAAAAAAAAAAAAGTCTTGAGCCCCGCATGGGGATTAGGGGGCGGCACATGGAGATTAGGGGGGAGGCGCTCCTTATGGACCAGCCGCCGCTGGTGTACAGTATAGGTAGCTCTTTTAAAGTGACAGCCAGCATTTCCATTTAGAGCTGAAGTTTATTTAAAAAAAAATATTTATAGGTTTAGCGAGTTAACTTTCAAGTATGTCCCACATTGTGCAGGCAGCTGGATCTTGCGGAAATCTTCTGCACAGGGAAGCCCTATTGCCCTGCTGTCAAACATCTGTCACTGTGGGAGTTAACTCTGAGTCATCTGTGAAACTTCAGTGAACAAACTTTAGATAGGGACCCACCCCCCTTCTCCCTCCTCCTCCATTGGGAAAAGCTGTTCCATAGTGCTCACTGCATGTAACGGGATCTGTCAGATGAGTCACAGGATGAAACAACTTTTCCTAATGGGGGAGGGAAGAGGGGGTAGGTTCCATATGGGGGCTTGCTCACTGCAATTTCACAGAAAACTTGGAGCTATTAGCTCCTTCTGCTCTGCAAGTTCAGAGACAGGAAGAGGACAGGGCATCCCTGCACAGAAGATTTCCACAGACGCTAGCTGCCCGTACAATGTGAGTCATACTTCATTAGGGGGAAGTTAGGCCACTAAAGCTATAGAGAAGATTATTTATTTGGCTAAATTTCAGCTTTAACATCTTCCAACTGAAGCTGGAGGTTGCTTTAAAAACTTTAAAAACTGCAACCAAGCAGCCTGAAGCTTGATAACTTTGCAAACGCATTGTGAAATCTTTCTGAACATATTGCTCTTAATGAATGAGATGTGCTCGTACACTTACCTCTCCGGAGTCCCATGTCTGCTACCCTCCCGATGACCCAATTTCAGCACTGCAGCCTCCAGCAGACTCTTCAGCATTCATTACTTCTGGAAGTGTTGGGTGCCTGTGTTCCCCATTGCACAACGTGGTTCCATTCTATGATCCCTATATCACTACAGGATATCACAGTGACATAGTGGTCGTAGAATGGAATCACAGTACAGGGGCCACAGTCACCCAACACTCCCAGAAGTGTTGAATGCTAAATAGTCTAAAGGAGGCTGCCGGCTGGTGAGAATATTACCTCTTCTTTTGCAGAAGACTTCCATTGTGTTTTCTTTCAAGCAACTGACATTGGACATAAGGACCAATACAATGGCTCTTTGTAACATGTCAGTCCTATACTAGAAATAAATAATGTTCTTTGACATGCAAACCTTACTGCCTTTTTGTACTTGGAGCTATTAACTCCTTCAGCTCTGGAAGTTCAGAGACAGGAAGAGGACAGGGCATCCCTGCACAGAAGATTTCCACATGATCCATCAGCCTGTACAATGTAAATTAGACTTCGTTAGGGGGAAGTTAGGTCACTAAAGCTAATGAGAAGATTATTTTTTTGGCTAAATTTCACCTTTGCCATCTTCAAACTGAAGTTGAAGGTTGCTTTAAAAACAAGCAAACCAACCT
This sequence comes from Aquarana catesbeiana, assembly GCF_042186555.1. NCBI lineage: Eukaryota > Metazoa > Chordata > Amphibia > Anura > Ranidae > Aquarana > Aquarana catesbeiana. Next base: position 269,858,154 of record NC_133330.1, on the reverse strand, counting down.
GAAGCTTGAAAACTTTGCAAATACTTTGTGAAATCCTGCTGAACACATTGCTCTTAATGCATTAGATGTGCTCATACACTTACTCCTTTGGAGTCCTGTGTCTTCTACCCTTCCCCTGCCCCCATTTACACTCTGCAGTCTCCAGCAGACTCTTCAGCATTCAATACTTCCGGAAGTGTTGGGTGCCTGTGTTCCCCGCTGCACACCGTGGTTCCATCCTCCGACCCTTATATCACAATAGGACATCACAGTGACATAGTGGTTAGAGAGTGCAACCACAACACATGGCAGGGGCCATAGGCACTCAACACTCCCAGAAGTGTTGAATGCTAAATAGTCTGATGGAGTTTGCTGGCTAGTGAGAATAATACCTCTTCTTTTGCAGCAGACTGCCATTAGGGCTTATTCAAACAACTGACATGGTCACTTTTAGGGACATAAGGACTGATATAATGGTTATCTGTAACATATTAGTACTATACTAGAATTAAATAATGTTCTTGGACAAACAAATCTTACTGCCATTTTGTACCTGTATCTTTTCTCAGTAGAATGTCTTTTCTTTTTCAATCATTTTTATTAGGATGATAAACCGTGGTACAGGTATAAAACCATACAATACAATATAGAAAAGTACCAGTACATAATCACATTAGTGACATACACTAGTGGTCGCTAAAGAACCGGTATAATGTCATTTTGGGCTATGTCTATATTCCTTAAGACCAGGAGATACATCTTCTAAAGAGGAACTGCATGACCAGGGGAGGCCCTCATCAAAGATGAGGAGTAGGGATGGGCAAAAAGGACCCCTTTTCGGTTCGCACCAGAACGTTCGAACACTGCGAAAGTTCAATGGGACCCGAACGTCAAAAATCAAAAGTGCCCATTCTGAAGGCTTATATGCAAGTAATTAGGCTTACAAGTGTTATAGGGGTCCAGGTCCTGCCCTCGGGGACATGTATCAATAAAAAAAGTTTGTGAAAAATGTCATTTTTAAATGAGCAGTGATTTTTAGATTTTTAAAGTGAAAGCATAAATATGAAAAATTCCTTCCACTATAGTGCCTAGGGGGTCCCCTTAGTCTACCTGTAAAGTGGAAGATCTGTACCGTGTCTAGAATCTGCTGCAGCAATAATTGCATTGATAAGGCCCAAACATGTTCCCTGCAAGCTGCCTTTATTTTGCTCAGCAACAGCTGGAAAGCCAGTGTGTATGATGAGGCCACAATGTAGTGCACTGGGAATAAGATTAGAGACTTTTTGGATACATCCTGGTGTCACTTTGACTTTGGATAGAAGTAAAAATTGGTTTTTGGGTGTCGGTGGAGCCTTCCCACCATAACCCTATAGAGGTACTCTTGATGAAAGCAAGAATTGGCCTTGCTGTACAAGATTGCAATGATATGCACCTGTCAAACGGGTACAGAAAAATTGGTCTTTGGGTGTTAATTGTGCCCATGAAACCTATACCAAAAACATTCTTCCAGATGAAATGACTGAACACCCTCAAAGCTAGGCAGCCTTAAAGTCCTGCAGAGATTCCACATCCCAAAAAGACTTAATCAGTGACATCGGCATCAGGAGCTTCATAGCTGGTAATTCAGGACTGATTCATTTTTATAAAAATCAAATGGTCCACGGAGTCTGTGGACAGATGCGTTCTATGATCAGTAATGAAACCTCCTGCAGCACTGAATGCCTGTTCTGAAAGCACGTTGGATGCAGGGCAGCCCAACAACTCAATAGGGATGTGGAAGCTGACAGCCCTGGGCGGCGAGGACTAAATACATTCCGAAATGCCTCCGACACCTTTTCCAACGCTCCTCTCTTGACCAACAGAAGATTCAAAACTATGTTTTCCACGACACTGTAACCTACTGGAGTCAGGAAAAATGTTCAATAAAATCTTCTATAACATGTCCTCAAGGGATTTTATCTTCTGCGCTCTCTGTGGGGACGGGATGAGTTCTGAGACCTTCCCCTTATAACGGTGGTCAAGGAGGGTTGCCAACCAGTAATCATCCTTCTCCTTTATGCCACATATTCTTGGGTCCTTTCACAGGCTTTGAAGCATGAGGTTGCCCATGCACCTCAAACTTGCCGAGGCTTGAGAAGCAGGCTCCTCGGGGTCACTCAGGATGACAGCATCTGGAACTTCCTCCTCCCAGCCACGTACTACTCCCAAGGGTCCTGGGGTTGGAAAGCCATTGCTTACAGATTGACACCGAAGCCTATGAAAGTGCCAGAACCCTCCTTATCATCCTCCTCCCCTCTCTCCTCCTGTGTGTTCTGAGACATAGGAATGATGGTGTATGGATAAAGTGGGCCTTGAGAGGAAAAGAAGTCCTCCTCTTCCTCTTGCTGCTCTGCCTCCAGTGCCCTGTCTATACTGCCATGCAGAGTCTGCTCCAGCAGGAACACAACAGGGATTGTGTCACTGATGCATGCACTAGCATGTCTCACCATCGTTGTGGTCTCCTCAAATGGTGACAATACAGTGCATGCAACCTTAATGATCAGCCATTGGCGTGGGGAAAAAAAGCAGAGGCGGCCTAAGCCTGTTGTCGTGCTGTACTCGCAGAGGTACTCGTTGACGGCCCTCTGCTGCATGTATAGCCACTGCAGCATTGCCAAAGTCGAGTTCCACCTGGTGGGCATGTCACAAATCAGGCGGTTGAATTTCAGCCAACCGAGCACTGGCTGTGTATGACCGCCTGAAATTTCTACAGACTCTTCTGCCCAGCTTCAGCACACCTTGCAACCCTGGGTACGTATTTAGGAAATGCTGCACCACCAAATTGAGGACATGAGCCAGACATGGCACATGTGTCAACCTTCTCTGTCTAAGGGCTTGAGCCATTATCGCACACCACCATTCCTGGCTCCAGCTGACATGGTGTGAACCACCTCTGAGCCTGTCCCTGTAGAGCTGCAAGAATCTCTGCTACGGTATAGTTCCTGTCCCCTAAACACACCAGCTGAAGCACTGCATGGCACCTTTTAGCCTGACTCATGGAATAGCCCTTTGAATGCAGAGGAGGGCATTGAGGTGTCAGAGGAGGAGGAGGAGGAGGGGGTAAAGCTCACAGCTCTGGCATCATCACCACCAGCTGTATGGAAACGTGGGGGCACAACAAGCTGCAGCACCGAGCCCTGTCCTGCATCCTTTCGAGTTGCAAGCAGCATTACCCAGTGTGCTGTGAACAAAATATATTGTCCCTGCCCTTGCATGCTGGACCACGTGTCAGCAGTAAGGTGGAATTTACGTCTGACTGCCTTGCTCAACGATGCCAGAACATTCCCTTCCACGTGATGGTAGAGGGATGGAATGGCTTTACGTGAAAAGTAGTAGCGACTGGGAACCTGCCATTGTGGTACTGCACATTGTGCAAATTCCCGGAAGAGAGCAAAATCCACCAGGCTGAAAGGCAGAAGTTGGAGAGCCAACAGCTTTGACAAGCTTGCATTTAGACGCTGGGCATGTGGGTGGCAGGGACTGTATTTTTTTTCCCGCTGCAGGAGATTAGGCAGAGAAATTTGCCGGCTACAGTCTACAGCTGGTGGTGTGCTGCTGGCAGATGTGCTGCTAGGACCTGGGACACCCTATGCTATACCATCATCCCTGTCAGTGGAGGCTACTGAAAGGTAATGACTCAGTAAAGCAGGGGCAGACTGAAGTGGGTAAGTAGGAGGAGGAGGAGGGACAGATTTGTGCCCCTTTTGTGTGGCTTTTAGGTGCTCTTGTCAACGGCCTGAGTGGTTGGACGTTAAATGCCTTGTTAAGCATGTGGTACCCAAATGGTTGGTGTTTTTGCCACGTTTGATGTGCCCGAGACACAGTTTGCAGATAGAAACAGTGCAATCTGCTGCAGATGTGCTGAAAAAGGCCCAGACAGCTGAGCTTTGGGGAGATAACAGCTGCAGAATGTGATGGAATAGGGTGGCTGCTCTCTACTCTTTCTTGATGTCAGCCTCCTTGGGGTTGTGCCGCCCCTCCTTCAGGAATAATGGTGTCTCCGCGCTCAGGATATTAAAGGGTTGCAGCCTCCCCTAATCAGCTCCCTAGGATAACTAACAATATTGGTAATGAAAAAATGGGGTGTGTGGCGATACCCTGGTATCTATCAAATAGGGATAAACAGAAAATGTTGATGGGAACAATCTCCCTAATGTGCAAAAAAGTGATGTGGCCCCTTTCCTCTTTGATAATATTATATAAAAATATTTATATATATATATATATATATATATATATATATATATATATATATATATTAATATGGATATCCCAAACTTATCCACACAAATAATATAATGTAATTAGACCAAAACATAACACATATAGGTGTGAATAGCCATAATAAGGCGAACCATAAATAATTGTTAAAAAAAAATATATATATATATATATATATATATATATATATATATATATATATATATATATATGTGTGTATATAAGAGTGACAAAGTATCAAAAATAAATATATAAAAAATGTAAAATTATATATATATAACTGTGATGTCCATATAAACCAGGTCAAATACTATAAATAAAGGTGCTATGTGAAAAATTCAAAAAAAATACAGAAAAAAAAATATATAATAATAAATTGAAAAATGTTCAGAGTGATCAAAGTCAATCAAAAACCATTCTTGGTGACTCTTGTGCTCAGCAGTCCAGGTGACTTGTGTGCACTCCCTTTCAGGTCCCCACCAGCTCCTGTTACCCCTACAGGGGTGATAGGCATGTATGGTTATCCGTGAGTGATGTCAGAAATCCATCTGTGGCCCATCAAGCCTATGCAGCTCACTCCACCAGCTCAGATCATCCAAAACGATCCTCCAGTTCCCGTGTCAAAAAGTTGTAAACAGCAGATTCCCAAGGTAAGGTCCTTATGGGAGAAATAACGCTCCCATGGTGTAGTAATTCAAAAGTAATTTTTATTAAAAGACTAAAAACAAAATATTCCCATCCAGTGGGACAAATTAACAAAGAAAAATGCTACAGAGAAAAGTCAATAAAGCCTATAAGGAAGCCGGTACGCGGCGTGCGTTCCACCTGCGTTCCAGGCTCCCTACTTCCTTGCCAGAAATTACGTGAGTACGTGGTCACGCCTTAGGCGTTTCATCATTTGACGTTCTCAAAGGCGGTGCCGCCCCTTCTGCAGTTTCCTCCTCTGCTCTATCTGGCACCCAAGTCGCATCAGTGACCTCATCATCATCATCTCTATCTCCTCCTTCTTCATCATTACCACTGGAGACAACTTGGCAATACGCTGCGGCTTGGGGAACATGAATGCCAATTTATCTACCAGTGTTCCTCCCTCTCTCTAGGCTCATGTTCCTCTCATCCTCAACCCCAGAACCAACATCTGAACACGTTTGTTCGGATGTTCACTGAACGACCGAACAACGAAAGTTCAAACCGTTCGCCCATCTCTAATGAGGAGTGTCAGGAGTCATCTCAGCCACGAGACAATCACGGTAGCTGTCTTTGTCTTTGCATACACAGCACTTAAACTAGGAGTGGGACCAATGGCGGCCGACCAGCGGTCTTACACCGTTCCCAAAACTACCAAAAGGTTTAAAAAGTAGGAAGAAAAAGGGGGAATTGGGAAGAAAGGTGCAGATGCTGAATATTCATATTGTAAGAAGATAATGCAAGCAATTCTACGAAAGCCACACACACACTCTGCTGTGGATTCTATTACCAGATTTTCTATTTTGTAAGTTTGATATCTGAGCTGATAACTGTTGATCTCCAGAACCAGTAACATCTCTTTCACTGGGCCTAACTATTTCTGAAACAACTTTCTCTAATGATATTTAGGCAGCAATGGGTCTGTTTCGTGAACAAGATTTGATATAGAAAATAAATTGTTTTCTAGTATTATAAATTGCATATGTTATAACAAACAAAAAAAAAAAAAAAAGAATATTTAACCCATTTTGACAGCAAAGTAAAATGATATGTTTTGAGCGTTTCATTGTTTCCATAGGAACTAAAATCATTAATATTCCTGGTCCTTATGCTGCTACTTAAAATAAAATGTTCCTTTCATTTTGTGTTACATAAATTATTGTTCCCTAGAAAATGTGTGTATATGTAAATGTGTGTGTGTATATATATATATATATATATATATATATATATATATATATATATATATATACTACAGCTTCACACTGTGGTACAGTAAATTCTAGTTGTAGAAGGCCAAGAGGCCAAGGAAAGGGGGAAGGGTTAGCACACATCTAGTTAATTATTTAATTATTCCGCCCAGCCCTTTTCCCTTAGGAGGCCTATTCAAAAGTTTTTAATGTCACTATGCAAGGTCTTAGACTAATTAGAATTAATTAGAACATGCGTAAGATGGACACTGCTGTGAATTCTACATTGGGTTCTGTCTTACACTTGGATGTACAGGAAACGTGAGCTTTGCCAGATTTTAACTATGACATTTTAGTAGAAATCTAGGAAAAAGGGTTTTATGACAATTGATGCATTTTCTATTGTGATAATATATTTGTAAAGCTAACAGCAAAATGTAAGAAACTGATTCTAAAGAGTGGATTGCTGTTGCATTCAATGTAGCAATGCCCTACAATGTGGTCATCATTTGCAGCCGAAAGCTTGGACCAGTCATGGTGAAGGCAAGGTATCTTACAACTAACTCTCATCTCTAAATAGCTGTAAGACAGGGCCATGGCCAGTTCTTCTTTTCTATGCCCACATATAAGTCAAATAATATGACTTGTCATAGCCCAACAGTGCTACCTAATTTTCACTTCCGGGCCAATAAAAAAACAGAAATGTATGGAGGCAGGTCATCAAAGTGCCAGTTCATCCAGAGAAGGTAGTTACAAGTTTTTAGGTTTCTTAAAGTGTTTGGCTTTCTACATTTATTGAGGTCTTCAACAAAGATCACCACCATGCCTTTCACTGCAACAAGCTTCGTTCTTCTTGCACCAAGATAGAATGCATCTGGAAGAGTTCATGCCTGTGTAAGGTGGGAAGGCTTGGAACCCAAATGCATATTTCTCATCAGTTTCTTAGAACTATAAGATGCTAGTGGTTGACTCAGCATCAGTGCAAGTGTCATGATGCTGTTTATGCTAAGAAACCATGTAGCACAACAGCGGTGGATGGATCACAAGAGTATGCCAATCAGCTGCAGCACTAATCTGTGTATTCTGACAGCGGTGGAGTCCCTGCTGTCAGAATACAATCGCACAGTGGGGAGGATTCTTCCATCCACCTCGCTTGTGTGGTTGGAGGAATCAGTTTTTTTTTCTTTGATCAGCCTTCTGGCTGATCAAAAAAAGAATGATTCTTCAATCTCTAGCCTTATGTCTAGTACACACGATAAGAATATTGGACGAATGATTGACCTTTTTTTTTCATGCTAGTCTCATATCCAAAACCAATAAGTTACTGAAGTTATACAACTTTAGAAGTGATGTAAAATATTGTATTGTATTGTAATGTATTCTTTCATTTCCGAACATGCATGGTCTTGGTCACACGATTTTATACATACAAATGCTATACTAATTACTATATTATAATATACTAATTATGAAAATCGTTCATTCTATTATCGTACAAGAAAAATTTTGTGTTTATCCCTTTGAATAAATTCACATGAACTATCGTGATCGGCTCTCGAAAGCTGTGTACTAATGATCAGATTATCAGACAATAAAAATGGAGATAATAAGAGAAATAGATTTTTAGGTTTTACATACAATTAAAATGCAAAGTTCACCTATGTAGGCAGGAGAAGCTAGTGCGTTTAAGCCTTTCACTGCCAGGTCTGAGTTTTTTTTTGTTTTTTTTGTCTTTTTTTTTTGCAATTTCTTTTTATTGAGAGTTTTGAGATTATGAAGATACAAAACATAGCCTTTGGGGCATTCCCCAGCTTAAAAAAATACAAAACCACATACAAAACTTAAGTTACAACTTAACCTACTAATAACCCATTGCTCAGGCCCACGCAAAGGAGTACCTCTTAGGACTGTTTATCCCCAAATAATGGTATACTCCCTCTCATACACCAGGGCAGTCTACAATAATGACATTAGTCCTTAGCTGCTCTCACACCTATATCACAATACTGTATCTTATTTCTGAGAGCAATTTCAGACTGTATTTTAGGAAAATCATATGTGGTCTAGGATGGAGGACACAACCCATCATCCCCTAGATCGTCAACTGTGGAGTCAGAGTCTGTCCATAGGTTCTAAACCTTTTCAAATTTCTTGGGGCAGCCTGCCAGGGATGTTTTTGCATATTTTGCACACATTATAAAATAAACAGGCCTGCATATTAGTTAAAACCTCCAAATATTATATATTTTCTGAAAGCAAAGACCCTGGAGAATAAAATGGTGGTAGTTCAGAATTTTAGAATTTTTTTTATGTCACATGATATTAGTACAACAGTTTATCAAGTGCAAATTTTCAATAAAAATACACTAAAGTTATTTTATTGCACACAAACACACACCCCTGACGATGTTCTGATTGAACGAAATGCGTAGGGTGAAGACTGGTTATCTCGTTTCACGTCGTTACACGCGCAGACCACGGCAATCTTGTGGGTTGTCTGTTCATTCCTATGTTTTATAACACGCTAGTTTTACATGATTTTAAATGTGAGTATCCAGATTTATCTGCAATAAAGCTTTTTACTGTGTTGATATACTGCGCCATGAGGAGTTGTTTGCCTTTATTTTGATGCATGAGACCTGTGGATTCACCATCCCTGAGGGTTATACAGGATCCATTTGCAAGTTGGCTTAGAGGAGAGGAGATCAGCCAGAGGATTACTAGAATGCCTGCTTGACCACCTATAATCTAGTGGTCCATATTTTGGGGTAAGAGGCCCGGTGTGTTGGTGTTCGGTGGAGGATCTATTATTCACCTGTAGTCTATCTAGTTATACACCTTTGGTGTCCTCTAAAGACTTATAGGCTCTTTCTGGACTCATGTGCTGCTTTATACACAAGTGTCTGTGAATACTTATGAATTTCTGTGTGTGTATATGTTTTATTTTAGCGCTGAATATTATTTCTTTTTACAAAAACACAGTTACCCAATGCTTTGATAAAGTACAAAAGAAGAGGTTGTGCTTGGTAAATAGATAGCCAACGTGTTAAACCTTAAAATTGCACATGTGTCAAACTTCCGTACTGAAAATATTCTATAGACAATGCTTTAAAAGCATTTTACAGGTCATCAGTTTAGACTTACCCATGAATAAAGGCCTTAGAATTATTGCTCTAATTCTGCGTGGCATTATTTAACATGTGTAGTGCAATCATCGTTTTTGCAAGTAGTTACCCCTAACGTGTGTACGCGGGAGCAGGGGGGGCTCAACATTTTTTGGATGGGGGTTTTAAATGCTTTGATATACTTTTTATACTTTTTTACTTAACTTTATTGGTATCACATAGGGGACTGATAACCCCCTATTTGATAGCATACTTATAGTGGCAGGTTCTCCTTAGTGAGATATCATATTAGACAAAATCCTCATCACTTCAGTGTTCCTACTAGCTATAGGGGAAAGACTGTTTGCTGGTCTCCCTACCCTCTACCTGGCAACACCTGACATGATTCTGGGCCCGCAGGTGGGATAACAGAACCTGTGAAACATGATGAAAGGTGGCTTCCTGGGGAAATTCAAAAGCTTGGGACATTTGAATGCATTCCCAGCTGCTGTGGCATACCCCCACCTCCCCAACTCCTAACTAACATCAATTGTATGCAAGCTCTTGGAGGGGATGATAAGGGACTATATACAAGATTTTAGTAATGACAACGGTATCATTAGCAGTAATCAGCAAGAATTCATGAAGAATTGTTCTTGCCAAACCAATCTATTACCTTCTATGAGGAGGTGAGCTGCCATCTAGATAAAGGAAGACCTGTAGACGTGGTGTATCTGAATTTTGCAAAAGCATTTGACACAGTTCCCCATAATGTTTACTGTAAGTAAGGTCCATTGGCATGTCACCATAGGGTGAGTACATGGATTGAAAACTGGCTACAAGGGCGAGTTCAGAAGGTATTGATAAATGGGGAGTACTCGGAATGATCCGGGGTGGAAAGTGGGGTGCCCCCAGGGTTCTGTCCTGGGACCAATCCTATTTCATTTATTCATAAACGACCTGGAGGATGGGATAAACAGCTCAATCTCTGTATTTGCAGATGATACTAAGTTAAGCAGGGCAATAATTTCTCCGCAGGATGTGGGAACATTGCAAGAAGATCTGAACAAATTAATGGGGTGGGAAACTACATAGTACGTGAGGTTTAATGTAGAAAAATGTAAAATAATGCATTTGGGTGGCAAAAATATGAATGCAATCTACTCATTGGGGGGGAGAACTTCTGGGGGAATCTATGATGGAAAAGGACCTGGGGCTCCTAGTAGATAACAGGCTCAGCAATGGCATGCAAAGCCAAGCTGCTGCAAGCAAAGCAAACAGAATATTGGCATGCATTAAAAAGGGAATCAACTCCAGAGATAAAACGATAATTTTCCCGCTCTACAAGACTCTGGTCCGGCCGCACCTAGAGTATGCTGTCCAGTTCTGGGCACCAGTCCTCAGGAAGGATGTGCTGGAACTGGAGACAGACCAGAGAAGGGCAACAAAACTAATAAAGGGACTGGAGGACATTAGTTATGAAGAAAGGTTACGAGCACAACTTGTTCTCTCTGGAGAAGAGACGCTTGAGAGGGGATATGATTTCAATGTACAAATACCATACTGGTGACCCCACAATAGGGATTAAACTTTTCAGCGACACCGCGTTCATTCACTAAAATAAGAAGAAAAGCGGTTTAACCCTAAACTGCGTAGAGGGTTCTTTACTGTAAGAGCGGTAAGGATGTGGAATTCTCTTCCGCAGACAGTAGTTTCAGAGGGGAGCATTGATAATTTCAAAAAACTATTAGATAAGCACCTGAATGACCACAACATACAGGGATATACAATGTAATACTAGCATATAATCACACACAAAGGTTGGACTTGATGGACTTGTATCTTTTTTCAACCTCGCCAACCTTATATGTAACTATATAACCTGACTGTATTAATTTAATGTATTTAATAAAACTGAAAAGAAAAAAAAATGAGACAAGGCCTAATGTCACACTTAAACAAGCGCTTAGGAGTAATAAATGTTCTGAAACAGATTGGTACAGATAGATTCAAATAACCCAGATTAGTGGAAACAGCTGCTACCTAAAAAAGTATTCCTAAACAGTATTCCTAACCGCGTTTCGTCACGGTGGAGCTACATGACGTACGTAGACACACCAGTGTACTCAGGGAAAGACAGCTTCTATTACCGTAGAAGGTACCTGTTGAGAGCAGTAGGAGACGCTGTGTAACCTGAAGTTGCCTGTTGTTTTGCTTGTGAACACCGCTTGAATATATACTATTTCTTGTAAGTGTACATCCTGAAGGGGGGTTATTCTTTCCTTCTTTTAAACAATAAATGATTCAAATTGGATTACGCTATGTCCGCCCCTTTTTCTTTCATTGCTTGAACCATTGAATGACCTGAGAGCTGTCTTGATCTGGACAACAGAAGGAGGATACCGGCAAGAATTCCACTGTTTTCGATTAACATACACGCTAAAGATCAAGTTATGATCTGGTAAGCGTCTTATTTAGAGGGGGTTCTCTTGCACACCCCCCTCTTTATTTTTGAGCATGTGTGATGTGGAACTCGCTTAGGTGACAGCAACTATCTCTGAGGATCTTGCTCCATAAGATTAGTTTTTTCAAAGGACTTGACTTTTCCCTGTATAATCATCATTTTTTATTATAAGAGTGCACGGACTTGATTGAATGTATATATTGTTTGATTGTTCATGGTTTATGACCAATTATATTTATAAGCCGGAGTCTCTTTAGACTCTTTTTTTACTATTTATTTAATAAAACTAATGATGTTAGAAGTAGATACTAACCTCTTTCTTGTACTTCTTCCTCAGTCTCCATGATTTTTCCCCCCTGTGGGTTGGAAATCCAGACCTCTATTTTAAAAAAACAATGACCTGCTTCTTCTTCCTTATTCTCTCACCTGATATCAGGAGGGTGGGTGTAAAATTATTTTTTAACAGATCAGTGTTATGTCATATAGCAGTCAGTTCAAGGATGCTGGGAGTGCATCCAGCCTACGGAGCATCCCAAATCACACTCAGGATGGTGCAGATTTCCTCCATTAGTCATTCTTCAGCAAGGTTGCGGGTAAGTTGCTATGGGCCTATAACCAGGGCTATTTTTCAGCCGTTACACAGGGTAACGCAGTTCCGGCACCTCCAGCACTGAATGTATGTAATGGCAAGGGGTGCTCAGGTGTGCTGGATGGTCTATTAATGCTGGCTGCTATTGTTGCTGGAGGGGTCAATTTTTGTGTATCGGTCTATTGTTGCTGGGGAAGTCTATTGTTGCTGACGGGGGATCTATTGTTGCTGGAAGTGATCTACTGTTGAGGGAAGGGGTCTGTTGTTACTGGCTGCTGGATAATATATTGATTCTGCCTGCTGGGAAAGCTGCTGTTGCTGCTGGAGTGGTATTTTGTTGTGGGGGTCCATTGTTGCAGGGGGAGGGTGTAATGTTTCTGGGCGAATCTATTGTTGCTGGGACAGGGGGTCTATTGCTGCTGGCACAGGGGGTCTATTGCTGCTGGCTGTGGGGGATCTTTTTTTTACTAGTTTCCTTGCTACAAATTCCATACAAATTGATGATTGTTGTAATTACCATAAAATGATACTTGACTCTGTATTCTATAAAAAGGGGCGGTACTGGGAAGTAGATAGAGGATGGAACCAAGGAACGGTGCTTGGAGGTGGGAAGGGGGCAGAGACGTGACTCAGAAGGGGGGAGTATCTGCACCTATGCTTTGAGAAAAAAAGGCCTGCTACAAGCTTGGCATTTAAATTAAACTCCAAATTTTAGAGCCATACATTGTTTTAAGAAGTACTATGTCTCCTTGACTGTATAGTGTGTTTTATTACAAAGATAAAATTAACTTTTAAATGCCGTAGTTTACATCTTAGTGCAAAATTATTATGTATGTTTTTCATGCTTTCATGGTTTCATAGTTTCCTCCCACAACCCAAAAACATTCTAGTAAATGAACTGGCGTCTCACCAAACTGGAGTTTGCATATGTATGCTTACAGTGCTAACATATAAGGAGAGTTCATAGCCTTCTTTAAGTTATGGCTTGAAAAGGCGTCTCCAAACTTTCCATACAAATTGCAAGTATACTGTCTTTAAGACTTTTGGAGGGCTGGAGTAAATAATACCTCTGGTGGCGGTGTTCAGTTTCATAGAGCTTGTGATCAGTAGGAAGCGCAATAGTGCCCCATCATTGGTGTCAGTGTATGGAATAGTTCCTCACCATTGGTGTCAGTGGATGGAATAGTGCCCCATCATGGGTGTCAGTGGATGAAATAGTACCTTATCATTGCTATCAGTGAGACGAATAGTGCCCCATCATTGGTGTCAGTGGATGGAATAGTGCCCCATCACTAGTGTCAGTGGATGGAATAGTGCCCCATCATTGGTGTCAGTGGATGAAATAGTACCTCATCATTGCTATCAGGGAGACGAATAGTGTCCCATCATTCATGTCAGTGGATGGAATAGTGTCCCATCATTCATGTCAGTGGGAGGAATAGTGCCCTATCATTGGTGTCAGTGGATTGAATAGGTCCCATCATTGGTGTCAGTGGATGGAATAGGTCCCATCATTGATGTCAGTGGATGGAATAGTGCCCTATCATTGGTGTCAGTGGATTGAATAGGTCCCATCATTGGTGTCAGTGGATGGAATAGTGCCCCATCATTGGTGTCAGTGGCTGGAATAGTGCCCCATCATTGCTATCAGTGGGAGGAATAGTGCCCCATCCTTGGTGTTAGTGAGAGGATTAGTGCCCCATCATCACTATCAGTAAGCGGAATTGTGCCCCATCATTGCTATCAGTGGGAGGAATAGTGCCCCATCATTTGTGTCAGTGGGAGGAATAGTGCCCCATCATTGGTGTCAGTGGAAGGAATAGTGCCCCATCATTGAAATTGGAGGGAGGAATAGTGTCCCATTGTTGATGTCAGTTGGGGGAATTATGCTCCACTGTTAGAAATAGTGCCTCAAATCAGCGGGAGGAATAGTGCCCCAAGGGCCGGATAAAGACTAGCAAAGGGCCGCATCCAACCTCGGGTTGCAGTTTGGAGAATACTGTCATGGATGATCAATGTGCAGGTTTGCATATCCAAGTATAATTTTGAACAAAAAATTGTACGAAAATTCTAAGTACATTCAAATGTCGTTCAAAAGTGGTTCAAGATTTAATTTGCTTTTAACATACAATTTTTGGAATGAATGGACTTTACCAAATAAAAACCACATTCACTGCTAGAAATTCATACATTTAAGAAAAAGTTCCCATCCTGCTGATTCAAATTTTTCTTGTGACTGAAATGAATGTGACTTGACCCCGCTAATGATTAGAAACCCGGACGAATGTACTTAGAATGAAAAATACTGAACGGGATTCTACTAGTGTATATCCAGATTTACACAAGGGGGGGGGTCACTAAATGGAACAGTGGGGGAGAGAAAAAAGGGGCAGCGGAGCAAAAAGTATATAATTCTGGGGCATTAAAGTACAGTATAAATAAATTCAGGGTAAATTCAGGCACATGGACTAATATATTTATACTGCTTTCTTACATTATATGAACTTCGGCTGTGTATTTAGCTTTTTGGAACAGTAGCCCTTTCATTATATATATAATGTTTTCTTCATGTAGGACTGGAGACTGAATGTTCTCAAACCGTACAGATAACCATAACACATGGTCATCCTTTCTGCCTACTGTAAGGCTCTCCTTACAAGGCCATTTTCATGTATGTCACCCCATCCATCAGCTTGGATATTCCAGGCACAGTCCATCTAGAAGCTTTGATAAGCACACTGGCTGGCAATCTGTACCCTCTATATGAATACAGCAAAGCAGTATGATTTTGGCGCATTGTTCGATGAATGTTTGATACAGTAAAATGTTGCTTTTCTCAAGCTGTCAGATAATAGCGCACAAAGCGTCTGCGGGGGAGTTGAGAGGAACAGAATGTTAACCTGTTCAGAACTGAATAGATGTAATTAGACTGGAGAGTGCAGAAGAATGAAAGGCCACAGAGGCATTTTCTTCCATAGAGATTACATCATCATAAGTCCTTCTGTACTGCAGGCTAAATAATTATATAGAGAATGAATTCTGTATTTTTCCAGCTCATTCTTGGGGGTCTCACTAGAATTATACATTTGTTTTTTTGATAAGCTAATAATATGAATATATTAACATATCACATTTACTGTAGTCATATGTTGCCTTTTGGAAGTTGCCATGAAGCCTTTCTTTCATTTACAATGATTAGTGTGGTTGTTATTTACTCTATAGAAAATGCTTTACACTGTATTTCTGGAGTATTAAAAAAATGCACATGTTTTCTATCCCTTCATGCCTTTTTCAAGTTTTGTTCTTAACCACTTCAGCCCTGGAAGGTTTTACCCCCTTCATGACCAGGCCATTTTTTCTGATACGGCACTGCGTCGCTTTAACTGACAATTGCGCAGTCGTGCGATGCTGTACCCAAACAAAATTGACATCCTTTTTTTCCCCCACAAATAGAGCTTTCTTTTGGCGGTATTTGATCACCTCTGTGGTTTTCATTTTTTGCGCTAAAAACAAAAAAAAGCGACAACTTTAAAAAGAAAACAATATTTTTTTCTTTTTGCTATAAAACATACCCAATAAACAATAAATAAATAAATAAATAAATAAAACTTATTCATCAGTTTAGGCCAATATGTATTCTGCTACATGATTTTGGTAAAAAAAAATCTCAATAAGCGTATATTGATTGGTTTGTGCATTGGTTTTAGCATTTACAAACTATGGGATATATTTATGGAATTTTTATTTCTTTATTTATTTTTTACTAGTAATGGCGGCAATCTGCGATTTTTAACGGGACTGTGACATTGCCGTTCAGTATTTTTCATTCTAAGTACATTCGTCCGGGTTTCTAATCATTAGCGGGGTCAAGTCACATTCATTTCAGTCACAAGAAAAATTTGAATCAGCAGGATGGGAACTTTTTCTTAAATGTATGAATTTCTAGCAGTGAATGTGGTTTTTATTTGGTAAAGTCCATTCATTCCAAAAATTGTATGTTAAAAGCAAATTAAATCTTGAACCAATTTTTAACGACATTTGAATGTACCAGACAAGAGAGATCCCAAGTTATACAGATCAAATGCGCTAAAACTCTCCAAGATAATTGATGCTCTCTCTCACCATCAAGGATCCGGGTAGCTCAGTGACCCCGTAAGTAAGATATGTCCATGGTGTCTCCACAATAACAGTACAACTTGATCACAAGTGAAGTTGTACTTTGCATAGGAATCTAACCCAAGGCTTAGGGAATGTGGTGAAATTTCACCTTGCAAAGAATACCCAAAAACGTGTAAGGAAAATAAAGTAGAAAACATGTATGCTTTAACATGATTGGATGATGGAAGTCAGCAGAACTTTACCATATTCACATTTAACCGAACACCCTATTTGCCTTTCGTAAATGCCTTTCATCGGATGTTGTTGATGGTGACATTTGAATTCACAAGTTCAGTATTGCAAAGCAAAATTGCTTGCTCCTTAGCCACTATCCTATCTATAGTTTTCCAAGCAAATCACATTAGTAGGCTGAATCTGTAAAAATAATTGTGGCATTATCATTTGTAAGCCTTCTCGCCAAGCCCACCTGCTATGCACGTCAAATCAAATTCACTTTAGCAGCTAGAACTTGCTGGATGTCAATTGTTGTTACTGGAAGGCATCATTACTAATTCTGGAATCGATAAGCTTTGGAAAATTTTAAGTCAATAATTCAACAGGGCAATAGGGTCCTTGTTTGTTTGTTTTCTCGAAATGCTTTCTCTAATTCAAGGGTTTATAGCCATGTTGTCCCATTTATACTCGGTACAGAGCTATCAAAAGGCAAGCACCTACAGTAAACTAGGCACTAGTTATGAAAATAATTAGAAAATAAATTGCCACTAGTTTGATTTCAGGCTGCTCTGTTTTTTGTACTGCAATGGTGAAGTGCTACATTGCCTCAATTCATAACAGGGACATCAAAAATGTTGTATATCATGCACAATCTCCTACTGGTTCCAGTTCATAACACATTCAGACAAGACCAGATTTAGCTTTAGGCACTTTAGGCAAGTACCCAAGGCCATATTTTTTTATTAGGCTCAGTAGACATCCTAAGGGTTGTGTTAAAATTAGCGTTTTCCTGCACAGTTATCAAATAAAACATATTTCATACGGCACTAAAGGAAATCTCAATTCATATAAGATTATCAGTATATCATCTGGTATTCTTCCTTGTGGTTGGCCAGGATCAGCAAAACTCTAAAATATTTTGATTGTCTAAATCCCACCATACATATTAGGCTGACTGAACAAACTTTGTACTCTATTTTAGCTTTACCAAAGCAATATAATATGAGGACTTACCTAAACTATCCATTTAAAGTGGTAGTAAACATAGTTTTTTGTCTTGCCTATAATAAGGCTTACTTGTAGGTACAGTGAATATCTCCTAAACTTGCACTGTTTAGGAGATATTCATACTGCATGAAGCTGATGACGTCACCGGTCCATGTGCTCTGAAGGTCCGGCATACGGTGCCTGACCTTCAAAGTCCGTGCCGTAAACAAGGGCTCCCGTGTGAATGCGAGGGAGTGACGTTATCGTGGCCCTGCCCACACATGTAGCCAGAGGCTGCGAACCCGGAAAGGAGGACACGGTAAAGATGGAAACCCTGTCAGCGGTGACAGCGTGCCGCCGGAGGGCTTAGTTTTAAGGTAAGTCTCACCTAATGCGATGCATACTAGCACATTATGCATTTGTCTTACAGGGGAACATTTATTTTTTTCTTTGCAGTGGTTTACTACTGCTTTAATGTGTATCCAATCATACAGGCATTTGTACATCTAAGGCTGAATTCACACCTGAGTTGGGAAAATTCAAGCATTATCTAAGCATTTTTGTGCACTTTGCACACATAAATGTGCATATTAGATGCATACATA
Source organism: Aquarana catesbeiana (assembly GCF_042186555.1). Lineage (NCBI taxonomy): Eukaryota > Metazoa > Chordata > Amphibia > Anura > Ranidae > Aquarana > Aquarana catesbeiana. The sequence continues at coordinate 269,839,957 of NC_133330.1, read as the reverse complement.
CTGTATGCATTTTAGCTTCAGGTGTTTTTATTTTAGCCAATGGAGAGGTCTAGGGGAAAGAGACCAGTTCTTACAGGCTAAAAAAAGGTCAAATACACCTAAAAAAAAGTAACAAAATGCTCTATTCATGTGTTTACAGGTGTTCCCATCAAGCATTTAAGTCTATGGGGCCAAAACTACTCAATGCTGCCCTAAAAGTAGCTCATGTATCTTTTGGAGCCACCGTTTAAATACATGGGATTTTGTTTTTTAAGGCCTCTTTCACACTAACGATCCGTATGTCCGTTTTTCATCCTTCCGTTTTCGGATGAAAAACGGACATGCATGAATCTCTATGGAGCGTCGGATGTCAGCGGTGACATGTCCGCTGACATCCGACCCGCTCCGATCCGAAAAGTGTAACGGAGGAAAAACCTACTTTTCCATCCGTTTTCGGATCGGATCGGGTGACGACGGACACTGCGGTCCGTCATCATCCGATCCCCCCATAGGGGAGAGCGGCGCTCTGACAGGTCCGTCGCTGCACAGTGTACAGCGATGCACCTGTCATCTTCCTGCTCAGCAGGGATCGGCGGAGTGATCCCCGCTGAGCAAGCGGATATTCACGGGGCGGATCAGTGAGAAAGAGCCCTAAGAGTTTTTTTAGCTTTGAGCTTCAAGCTACAGAACACTCACAGGTGTGAAATGGGCCTCGATAAAATTGTACAGTCAGATTCTAACTTGTATGGTGAGCTTTGGATTTGTGCTTTGTAGATGGAGTGAGTGTTAAGCCTTGTTCACACAGGCCGAAAACTGTCCAAAAATTGCTGGTTGCTGGTCTATTCTACAGAAGCTGGTCTAGCGACCGGCTTTTGTAGAATGGCCATGCTGGAAAACCAGCATTTGACCCACTTCCAATCAGCGCTAGCAGCCTACTACTATTTTATCAAAATTACCCCCTAAACCTAATACCATCCCAACCTAACTTCTGAATCAAATATTATAATTATTAAACCCTATTCAGCTCATACTCATCTTGTTCTACTCCAGCACCCTTTTCACCGATAGTATTCAGTGCCTTGCCAAAAGTATGCAGTGTTGATATTCTGATGCCAGAATAAATTGTTTAAAGTATACAAGGCCCATGGAGCCATGGGTATATTGTGTCCTGTAACAGTGGCTGGTGGCAGCTGGTGCTCAAAATTTTTGGGGGGGCGCAAACAAACTAAAAAATTCTGAAAATGCAGCCACTGTGCCCCATAAAATGTAGCCTCTGTGCCCATCATATGCAGCCTGTGCCCATTATATGCAGCCACTGTGACCCCCCCGCTTGCCCGCTTACCGTCTGACCGCCACTTACTCCATCCTGGTCAGGCAGCGGGTGACGGCAGCGAGATGTGGGACATGCAGTGGGTCAGGCGACGGCTCCTGCATCCTCCATGCTTCTCTGTCCTCCCGTGCGTCTATTCTTCCAGTCCAATAGGATTCCAAATGGAGTGCCTGTGCCTTCAGCCAATCAGGTGACGGGTATTAGATCCGCGCCTCCTGATTGGCTGAGAGGCGGTTCAGTGTTAGAAAAGCAAATATTCATTTTCTTTTCTAATACACCTGGGTGGACATCGAGCGCAATGCTTTGCGCTCCAAATTCACCTTTTTTGAAGCCTATTAGATGGCTCTAATCAGGTACTTCAAAAAAACACCCCCGCCCCTGGAATTCAGGCACCCGGCATCCGAAAAGGGGCCAGACGCCTGAATAGGGGGTGGCTACAGCGGCCATGAATAGATTCATGCTACGCATAAATCTATCCACTGAAAACTCTGTATGGAAAGACCTGTGACTTATGTCTCATAGTCAATGAATGAGGAAGAGTTCCTGAACGTTGCTATTCTGGAAATACAACAAATATTGAAATATGACTAATGGAATGGAAATATATTTCTCTTTGCCCCTGTTCCATATGTTACCGTCATTTGGCTTGCTCCTTCCTTTGCTATTGTTTTGAGATGTTCCATAGTATACCACACCTGACCAAGAGGTCCTTTGTGGCCTTAACATATTGTTACTGATACTATTTGTGATTTGATCTCTTTGGTTACAGATCCATGGTGTGCTGGCGACATAAGTTTTCTATTAACAGTATGTTATTATAAAACACTGAAAGCCCATGTCTAGGTAAATTCTAAAGTACTCTCCCTCACCATCTTCCTGCACCCAGCAATCCACAAATAATTTTTTGTAAAGCTATACAAAGCTGTTTTTTCTTATCTGAGTTTGCCATCACATTATCCGCCATAACAACTAGGAAGCAACCCAAAGCAGCTTAAAAAGCACCTCATAAGCTTATTATTGGCAAAATAAATAAACTCAAAAGCAAGTCAAATCTGCAGAAAAAAACAAGCTATTTGCATTTGTCTTCTGACTCTAAAGCTTAGTAGGCTTTTTCTGTTCAGCACAGCAGGGCTGAACAAAAAACAAAACAAAAAAACGGAAAGTTCTGGAGGAGCCACTATACTAACCATGCGGTGTTAGTACAGCGATCTCCCCTGCTGTGCTATTGTGTTCTGACAGGGGGACGCCCCCCCACCATAACACTCCGGTCAGCGCTCTCAGCCCTTGGCTGAGAGCACTGATTGGGAGCGGATTGGCAGGCCTTTTTCAGTCATGCCATATTGACAGAAGCCAGCTGAATGGCCAAGTTCTGTTGGACCGGCTGCAGTAGACACTGGCTGAATGTCGGCCGGTTTCTATTGAAATTCAGCCCGCATGTACTAGGCTTTAAGCTGTAAATAACGGGATCAGTCACAGACACAAAATAGCCTCCTACTAATTCTAATTATCTTACAGCATAGCAGAAACAGACAACTTTTTTTGGTTATCTGGTTTAACAGCTTCAACTCTTCTGGGAAGGCTGTCCACAAGGTTTAGGAGTGTGTCTATGGTAATGTTTGACCAATTTTCCAGAAGCGCATTTGTGAGGTCAGGCACTGATGTTGGACAGTTTGGGGATGGCCCCTTCCTTTTCCAACATGACTTGCACAAAGCAAGGTCCATAAAGACATGGATGAGCGAGTTTGGGGTGGAGGAACTTGACTGGCCTGCACATGTAAAGTCCTGACCTCAACCTGATAGAACACCTTTGGGATTAATTAGAGCGGAGACTGTGAGCCAGGCTTTCTTGTCCAACATCAGTGCCTGACCTCACATATGAGCTTCTGGAAGAATGGTCAAACATTCAATATGCAATAAGAAGTGTAAGAACACAATCAGGGTGGCTAAAAAAGACTATAAGAGACACATAGCGGAAGAGAGTAAAAAAAAATCCAAAGAAATTTTTTAGATATATTAACAGTACAAATGCAAGATTAGAGCACATTGCCCACTTAAAAGACGAGGATGGGAGGATGGTTACGGATGACACAGAGAAGGCAACTGAACTATATGTCTTCTTCTCCTCAGTTTTTATGCAGGAAAAGGAGGGGTATACCGACCGCAATAGTACTGTTAGTGACACATCTTAGGGCATACCCTTGTGGCTAACAGAGGTCAGAGAGAAGGAAAGACTTAAACTTAATACAAATAAATCACCAGGACCAGATGGCTTACACCCGATAGTCCTCAGAGAACTCAGTCAGGGTATAGCCAGACCATTATTCCTAATCTTTGCGGACAGCATACTGACAGGAATTGTACCAGCTGATTGCAGAAAAGACAATGTGGTACCAATATTCAAAAAAGGACAGAGACAAATACCTGGAAACTACAGGCCAGTCACCCTAACATCAATAGTAAGTAAATATTTGGAGGGGATGATAAGGGACTATATCCAAAAATTTACTGAAGAAACAAATATCATTAGTGGTTATCAGCATGGGTTTACGAAAGGTCGTTCTTGCCAGACCAATCTGTTAAAATTCTATGAGGAAGTGAGCTGCCATTTAGACCGGGGAAGGGATGTGGATTTAGTGTACCTGGATTATGCAAAAGCATTCACTCATAAACGCTTAATTTACAAGCTGAGATCTGCAGGCATGGACCATAAGGTTTGCTGTTCGGTAAAAAAATGGTTACAGGGGCGTGTCCAAAGTGTGGTGATTTAGACTGGTCTGGAGTGGTGAGTCATAGTGGGGTACCCCAAGGTTCTGTCTTGGGACCAATTCTATTCAATTTATTCATAAATGATATAGAGGATGCAATAAATAGCTCAACCTCAGTTTTTGCAGATGACACAAAATTAAGCAGGGCAATAACTTAAACGTCAGGATATAGAAATTTTATAGAAAGACCTGAACAAAATAAGAGAATACAAAAATAAGTTGAGATAAAGAGGACTAGGAGTGGGCCAACATCCCTGTGTACAGTATACAGAGAGCAAGGTTCACCCTTGTGGGATTTTAAAGGCCCTAATGGTGATATAACACCAAAAGACAATATGAATGATAAATATAAAAAAAGAAATTTATTATAGTATATACAGTTCAAAGGTAGCAAACAATGAATAATGAATAAGAAAAACGTGGCTGATACAGTTACACATTAATATGATACATTGGTTAGATGCTGTGAGGGATCAGAGGACACCATATGGAGTGCAGGCTCCACACCCAACGCGTTTTCAAATTACTTCCTTCTTCAGGGGTGAATCAAAGGATCAAAGCATCATACTATAAATGCAAATAGATAGAATTTAGCCAGATACAGCATAGTGGAATATATACAATATATGGCCTTTGCCCATTCTAGTGCCAAGCCACATACAGACTTACATGTTGATGATGGAAAATCGCATATTAGCCACATAGGATATACAGATTTAAAAACAGCCAAATCCAGCCAGGGGTAATCCATGCACAAAGACCACTCACCATCACCGAGGCTAAACAGAAGGACGCCCAGCGAGGTCAGACAGCGGAAGGAGCCCAGCAGGGCTGATGTGCAGCAAAAAGGTCCTTAAATTCTGAATGGTATGGCTGCTGAGCAAGAAAAGCAGGTATATGTATAAGTAATATGAAGCCACACTTAAGCTGTAAATCACAGCAAAAATGCTGCTTGCAAAAATCACAAATAAAACAGCAGGGGAAAAGGTATGGTAGTGGTCTGGGCGAATGAATGCCCTAATCACCAGAAAACGAAAGTAAATTAAAAATCATGAATGCCATGGCAAGTAAAGCTAAGAACATATATGTGAATATAACCATGAAAGTAATAATCTGGAGGCTTAAAGGTCAAAAAAGTAATTGACCTGTGTTCTGGATATATATGGTCCTATGCTTCGCAAATATATTGACCATCCCGGAAAAATCAACTAAGCACACAAAGGAAACATCACATCAACACTTAACAAGAAAGATCATGGATTAAAGCATCCCCTGGAAATAGTGGTAGAGACTACCCTGCCGAGTAGCCTATTTGAGTAACTGAACAAGCCCAGCAGTGCTTCTTAAATCACCGACATTAATAATAAAAAAAACAATTAATAATAAAAATGCCATAAATCTATCTCCTATTTTGTAGACGCTAAAGCTTTTGCGCAAACCAGTCAATATACACTTATTGCGATTTTTTTTACCAAAAATATGTAGAAGAATATATATCAGCCTAAACTGAGAAAGACTTCCTTTTTTTCATATTTTTTGGGATATTTATTATAGCAAAAAGTAAAAAATATTGCTTTTTTTTCAAAATTGTTGCTATTTTTTTGTTTATAGTGCAAACAACTAAAAACCACAGAGGTGATCAAATACCACCAAAAGAAAGCTCTATTTGTGGGAAAAAAAAAGACGTCAATTTTGTTTGGGTACAACATCGCACGACCACGCAATTGCCAGTTAAAGCGGCGCAGTGCCGAATCGCAAAAAATGCTCTGGTCATTAAGGGGGTAAAATCTTCCAGGGCTGAAATGGTTAAAGAACACAACATACACGGGGATGGGATATAATTATAGACTCTGACACACGTGTGCCTACAAAGGTTGAACTGGCTGGACAATTGTCTCTATTCAACCTTACTTACTATGTAAATATGTAACTATTCCCATAGACACACTCCTAAACCTTGTGGACAGCCTTCCCAGAAGAGTTGAAGCTGTTATAGCCGCAAAGGGTGGGCCAACTCAATATTAAACCCTACGGACTAAGACTGGGATGCCAATAAAGTTCATGTGCGTGTAAAGGCAGGCGTCCCAATACTTTTGACAATATAGTATATATTGTACATTCACATTAGTCCCATCCCTCAAGGAAATTGCAATTTAAGGTACCTAACTCACATTCTTAGATTGACACACTAGGGCCAATTTATACAGGAGCCAATGTCTATCATACCAGCACATCTTTGGGAGGAAATCAGAGTACCCGGAGGAGAGCCACGCAGGCACAGCAGATTATTATTATTATTATACAGGATTTATATAGCGCCAACAGTTTACGCAGCGCTTTACAACATGAGGGCAGACAGTACACTTACAATACAAATCAATACAGGAGGGATCAGAGGGCCCTGCTCGTTAGAGCTTACAATCTAGAAGGGAGGGTCAAGTGGAAACAAAAGGTAATGACTCTGGGGGGTGAGCTGATGGAGAAAATGAAAAAACAGTTGTAGTTAGGTGTGGGTAGGTTAGGGTAGGCTTCTCTGAAGAGAAGGGTTTTCAGGGATCGTCTAAAAGCTAATAGAGTAGGAGATAAGCGGACAGATTGGGGTAGGGCATTCCATAGGATTGGAGAGGCTTTGGAAAAGTCCTGGAGGCGAGCATGGGAGGAGGTGACGAGGGAGCTAGAGAGCAGAAGGTCTTGAGAGGAACGAAGAGAACGAGTAGGTTGGTATTTAGAGACTAGGCTAGTGATGTAGCTGGGGGCTAAATTGTGGATGGCTTTGTATGTAGTTGTTAGTATTTTGATCATGCAAACCCCAGGCAGATATTGCCACGGTTGGGATTCCAGCCAATGACCCTAGTGCTGCCAGGCAGAAGTGCAGAAACTGGAATGTTTCTATAAACTGGTAGATGGGTAGAAGCAGAGCCCTGGACAAAAAAGGTATTTTGACATTACACTTGCCCCACTCCATCACTTCTTGGTGGCGTTGCCCTTTAAATTTAACTGAGAAGAGAGCAGCGAGGAAAGTAAAGTTCCTCTTTGTGTGTTTTTCCTTCATCGGTCCATTAACTGACGGCCTGAGAAGTGGCCAAGATCTGCTTTAGCCAGATGATGTGTCTGTTACTAAGCAGCATTACTTTATGCAGGAGCATGTTCCTTCTAGGGAGGGGCCTTGCTCGGCATAAATTGCCATTTAGAAGACCTAATTTCTCCTAAAGTCTTTCCAGTAAACATTGGTCTTCTCGTGTATTAGTACCATGGCAGCTCATAATTGAGCCATATAACCGTACACTGTCTTAGCCTCAGATTTTGCTATTGAAGATAATTATGTTAGTGCTAATGCTTCTCTCTCTTGTTTTCCATGACAGTTACAAGGCTAATAGAGACGATTTTCTTTGCCGTGCCTTTAGTACGCCTGTTGCTGACACATGGTGGCTGATTGTGAATATATTGTCTGTATGCAAAGAACATATGCAGTATAAATCTCTAGTGTAGAGGTACGGCAAAGTGACAATTAAACTGCGATTCTGAAAAGGGACACAGATTGATGCTGACATATCTGAAACCTCGAATTTTAAGGGGAATATATTTTTCAAAATCATTAAATAGGATTAGTAAATACTCCAAAAGAGCTAAAAAGAATAATAGGGTAGGGGCTGTTCTATGAATATTTATTTTCTTTGTTGGTGTTTGAGCTGGAGATATTAATTTGCAGGACTGTTACAAAACTCTGCTCATCTCTGCTATTTTTACATATAACAGAGACGAGGGTTTAACCTGCCAAAGGATTCATATATCTAGCCATCCAATTCTGTCATTTACACAGCTCTGCTGTAAAGAACGGCCCTGGGTGGTAGTACAGGTGACCTGATTTTTTTCTATACTGCGGTTAACTTATGCTTACAGATCTTGTCCCTCCCCCTAAGCTGTGACTGGACAGTGAAAAAAGAAGCAGTACACTAATGAGCAAGCTCTCTCTGTCCCTCTGCTCTCTCTTTCTATCAGTATTGTTAGCATATGTGCATTGCAGCACAATTTTTTCTCCCTCTAGCAATCCACAGCACAGCCCTGGCTGGCCAGAGCTTCCTGCCCTGCACCATTGATGGATGCAACTGCATTATTCACCTCTTCCCCGCCTGATGCCAGGACACACCTAAAACCCCAGGACTTCCTGATTTTTGGGATTTGAGCACAAATATAATGGGGACTGCAGTTGCAATGCACACTTCAACGCATTTGATTGTCAGTCCAGGCCTCAGTGGATGTTGATGTCTCCTATTTGCATTTTCACTCCTTTCTCATGTTGGAGCTAGTTTGCAACATTCTGGAGGCTGGGCAGAAGAGAAGGACCTTTGATTGTTGTTTTTAACCCAGCATGGCACTGCTATGCATATTACTGTCTATGTAATTAGATGGGACACCTCATATACCCCTGATGAAGAAGACTTGGTTTCTCTGAAACACTTAAGGTGGAGGAAGACACATTTATCATTTATTACATCTATGACAGTCTGTATACTAGAAATATTGTGTGCCATACCTATGTCTTTTGACTTTTTGATTATGTATTAATAAAATAGCTTTCTATACTTCAATCCATGTGTTTGTTGCTGTAAAAGTGCCAAAAAAGTCCCATTGGGGGCAGGGCCAGATTAAGAGCATCATGGGCCTGGGGCTGAGGATTTCGGTGGGCCTTTTTATGGAAATAAATAAAATTGAGGTGCAAACTATTTTTTGTTAAAACAAATTCAATATTTTAATTACCATTAAAGTGCCAAAACAGAAATATATTGAAAATATTTATTTTTTGTAAACAATAGAAAACTTGTTAATTAAATAAAACCATTATAAATAGAACAGTCACAACAACCATTTTTTAAATAAACGTAAACCATATAAACAATTTAAATATACGTGTATGATGTTTGGCTCATACAAATATGTTCCTTAAAGTATTATTACTATTAAAGCATCATAATCAATACAGCTTGCTGTTATGATTATGGTGCAGAGAGTAACTCTTGAAATAAATTGCAACCACTAGTTATAAACACACAAACAAGTTATTCACTGAACTGTAAACTGCATTTAACCTACATGAATGAAGTTTGCAGATTAAAAATAAAACTATACATTAACTTTTCTTGCTTTTTTACTTGCAAATTCCTCAATTGTAGAATCAAGATTAAGCTCGTTCAGCAACCCATTTTCAATGCACAAAAGAGAAAGCGCATTTAAACGCTCCTGACCCATTGAAGATCTTAGTTCATTTTTTACACGTTTTAATGCTGAAAATGAACGCTCACCACTGCAGTTGCTGACCATTAAACACAAATACATGCGGAGGGACACATATGTATTTGGGAATGCACCAACTAGGGATTGTGCGATCATAAACTTGTACATTTCAGTTTCTTGACTCCCATGATTGTCTTTATTTGCAGGGGAAGATTGGTACATTTTGAAAATAGAGGAAAACTGTACAATTTCTTCTGTAAACAGGGGTTCAAGATCTTCAGGATATATTGTCACTAGTGTACTGGCTCTGGAACGTAGACTATCAGCTGCTAGAGTGCATATTTCTGATAGAAATCCAAATCTTTCTTGAATTATGCTGTATGCTGCTTGCCTGTGCCTCAGTGATTCTGTCAGTAGGTCAATTATAGGATAAAAGGTATGTACTTTAAACCTTTCAGAGGGTGTCATATCAGCATCAGCATCTTCTGCATCACCATAGTCCCACCTCCTATTTCTTTTCACTTTCCTTCCACGTTGTAGCTGGTACTCCTCGCAGCCGGAAATATTTTTACCCCGCTCTTCAAATTCAGAGAATCTAGACCGGAGAGACTGCACAAAATCCTTCAGAGAGGTCAGCATGTTTGTTGCTGTATGCAAATCTAATTTTGGATCTTGGAGACACTGACTGGTTCTGTGAAACCTAGGTAAAATGACAGACCATACTTCAACCATTATTCCAGTTTCCAGCTGATCCATGACATTGCTTAGGCCCTTTGTTTGTAAACAGATCTCTCCCTTTGTGGATTCATCATTCAAAATATTTGAAAGGACATCTCTGATGGTACTAAAGCCTTTTTGTAAGGCGTTCACAGCATCATGGTGAGCAGACCAACGTGTATCAGCTAACCTTTTTAATGTTGGTATACCACATGGTTTGAAACTATTTATTAAAAGATTCCACCGATGACTTGAAGCAGAAAAAAAACAATACAACTGCTGTACAAAATTAAAGAACGAAACTGCAACTGGACAGCTGTTTACGGCATTTTGTCCCACAAGATTAAGTGAATGCGCACAACAAGGAATGTATTCAGCAAGTGGGTTTTTTTCCCGAATTAAGGCCTGCATGCCATTATATTTGCCACTCATATTCGATGCATTATCATAAGACTGACCCCTGCAATCTTTGATGGAAATTCCATTTTCATCCATAAATCGAAGAAGAGTGTTTGTTAGCTCCATACCAGTGTGTCCATATATTGGAATGAATTTCGTAAAACGCTCCACAGGACCACTAGGTAGTACATAGCGAAATATAATTGTCAGTTGGTCAAAATGTGCTATGTCAGGGGTTGAGTCAACAGAAATGGAATAATATTTGGCTTTATGTATCTCTTTTACAATCTGCTGTAGCACTTGCTGACCAATCAGTTCAATAAACTCATCACATATCGTTGATGATAAGTACGATATGTGACCTCTTCCCTTATTGCCATGCTTTTGAATATGGTCAGCAAGAAATGGATCATATTCAGCTAACAGCTCAAGACAGCCCAAATAATTTCCATTATGTACGGATCCAATAATTTCATCACTTCCTCGAAAAGGAAGACCTCTTGATGACAGTAGTTTTATAACACTCAGGATACGGCGAAGTATTTCATGCCAATATTTTTTCTGACTCTCATACTGTTTAACAAGACCTTTGTCTATTCGTTGGCCAGAAGTTTTTCTCCTGATGAGGTCTTCAATTGCTTTTCCATGGCCAGCACTATTTTCATGCCTGCTTAAATCTCTTGTGGCATGTCGCCAATCTGAATACCCTTTTGAAGCCAAATGGGTTTCCTCTTTTGAAAATAGTTTGCAAAAAGCACAAAAAACTTTTCCAGTTTTCGGAGAATAACACAGCCATTCACGCTTGATTTTTTCTCCATTCAACTGTTCTCGGAAAAACAAAGACTTTGTACAGTGTCTTGTAAAAGTTTCACCTGGACATGTCTTTTCTGAAGCTCTAAAATCACTGTCCATATGTTGACAATCAACTCCTTTTTGGCAAAAATATTCCCTCAAAGCATCACAGATAATCCAGTCTCCAATATCATCTGAATACATTTCTTCTTGCTGTTCTGAGTCCAACTCAGTGGATCCACTTGCTCCTGCACTAGTTTCACTTTCATCTGATGGATGTGAAACAACCAAACTTGTACTGACATCAGCTGCACTGGTTGAACTTGAAGCTGAAGCAAGTATATCAGTTGTACCACTTGTTCCAGGTGTGCCTTTTCTACAAAATTCTGTGATTTTTTTGGTGTTAGACAAGAGTTTTTGGATTTGTTTTTCTTCCTCTTTCTTAGCTTTCACTTTCTCCCAACCACTACGTTGTTTTTTCATCCTTATGTGTAAAAATAAAATAAAAATTACAGTACTTTCTCCAGGAGCTCCTTAACACCTCAGGCCCATGCAACTGTGCAAAAGGCCACATTGATTTATTTGGCATTTGTAAAACCAGCTCTACTTACATATACAGCGAGTAAAATAAGTATTGAATACGCCATCATTTTTCTAGGTAAATATATTTCTAAAGGTGATATTGACATGAAATGTTCCCCACATGTCGGTAACAATCCATGCCATCCATACATACAAAGACACCAAAACAAAATACGTTCAGAAATGAAGTTCTGTGTAATAAAATGGAATGACACAGGGAAAAAGTATTAAACACACAAAGAAGGGGAGGATCAAAAAGGCATGGAAAGCCAAGACACCAGCTGAAATCTATCAGTAATTGGAAAGCAATCCTGCCCCTTGTCAGTACAAATTAATATCAGCTGGTTCAATCTCTACTAATGGTCTATAAAAAGGTGTCTCGTTAGCAAGGTGTCACAAAAGAAACATCTCATGATGGGTAAAAGCCAGAGGAGACCAAAATGGAACTCTTTGGATGCCATAATACACACCATGTTTGGCAGTCACTTCACCCTAAAAACACCCCCCATACCAACAGTGAGGTTTGGAGGTGGGAATATCATGATGTGGGTGGGGCTTTTTTTCAGCATACGGTATTGGCAAACTTCCTATCATTGAAGGAAGGATGAATGGAAAAATGTACCAAGACATTCTTGATAAAAATCTGCTGCCATCAGGATAATGAAGATGAAACGAGGGCGGACATTTCAGCAACACAATGATCCCAACAAACAAAGCCAAGGAAACTCTCAATTGGTTTCAAAGAAAGAAAATAAAGCTGTTAGAATGGCCCAGCCAATCATCTGACTTGAATCCAATAGAAAATAGTTGGAAAGAACTAAAGATCAGAGATCATAAAAGAGGCCACAGAACCTTCAAGTTTTGAAGACAAGATTTAAAGATCTGAGCAACGCATGCGACTAGTTTCTTCATACAGGAGGCGTCTTGAAGCTTTCATTACCAACAAAGGATTTTGTACCAAGTATTAAATACATTTCAGTTAGCGGATTCAATACTTTTTCCCCCATGTCCTTCCATTTTATTACACAGAACTTCGTTTCTGGTTTGTTTTGGTTTCTTTGTATTTATGGATTGCATGGGTTGTTACTGAAAAATACTTATTTTACCCTTTGTATAAGCACTGCACAGTTCATATGGTTGCCATAAACACATTTTTTGACACATCACCTATAATTAATGATGGACCGTCGGCATCAGTGCCAGTCTACACAATAATAACCCACTGCATTAATACCAGTTTCTGCACTTATATATCCACCCAGCATCATTGCCAGTTTAGAAAATAATAACCCCCATCCTAAATGGCAATTTCCATAATAATAACCGAAAACATCAGTGCCAATTTACAGAACAACAACCAAAAGCATTCGTATCAGTAGCATCAATAATAACCTCCAGCATGACATCAGTGACATTTTACACAATAACAACCCACATCATTGGTGTCAGTAGCAGCAATAATAACCCCCAGCATCATAGATTAACATTCCCTCATATCCAATTATTTCCACTATTTATTAACACAATGTATTTTTTTAAATAGTGACAGCGAATTGAGGGAAAAGATTCTCCTCTTGCTGTCACTAGATCCAGTGGATAGGGGAGATGCTGCAGTGGGAAGTGGGAACATGTTACATATTCCCCAATGTGAACTTATCCTTTAACCACTTTCCTACGGGCACTTTCACCCCCTTCCTGCCCAGGCCAATTTTCAGCTTTCAGCGCTGTCACACTTTGAATGACAATTGCACGTCATGCAACACTGAACACATATGACATTTTTGTCATTTTTAATGTCAATTAGGAACACTAAGTGTCATTTCTGCCCACTGATTTATTCCTCTGCTGTCAACATAAATCACTTTTCACAAGTTTTCCTGACACCAAGAAAAAAATGGTGACAGCAGTGATTCAGAAGTGATTCATGTTGACAGCAGAAGAATAAAGCAGCAGGCAGAAATGACACTTAGTGCTCTTAATTGACATATGTACACACTATAGAGGGATATGCTTTGTTCATATTTCATGTCTGAGGTTTACAACCGCTTTAAGGCCCTGTTAATACCTGAGCTATTTGACATTGCAGTTTACGGCACTTAAATCAAAATCCCATAAAATTACTGGAATTACTGTCCCCGCGCCTTGAGTCACATTGATTAAGACTGCACCCACTGAAATGAATGTGTTTTGATTTTTGTAATTTTTTTTTTAAACAAATAGACCTTTTTTTGGTGGTATTTAAACACCATTGGGGTTTTTATTTTTTGCTAAACATGAAAAAAAGACAGACATTTAAAAAAAATATGTTTTTCTTCTTAACTGATGTGCGCTGATGAGGCAGCACTGACAGGCACTGATGGGCACCAATGACGCAGCACTGATGGGCATTGATAAGGTGGTGCTGATGAGGCTGCACTAATATGTGGTAAACATATAATAAAATAAAGCAGTGCAGCGCTAAACTAAAAGTCCATTGACACAGTCCCTTTAAAATAGAATCAGTTGTAGATAGGAAAAACAGTTCTCCACTGTGAGGATATAGGTGCTCAAAAATATTCCATGCAGTGCTACGCATCCGTGATACCACCACCGGCCAGCCAAACCGCTCACCTCAGCAAATGGACCCCTGAACTAACAGGTAGGTCAAACCAGCATGTACCACGCTAGGTGGAAGGGAATGGAGACTTGTCTGGAAAGATGGTCCCACGGTAGTGGAGATGACACTCCAAATTGCAGATCATATCACATGTAATAAAAATGAAGATACATAGTGCACACTGCGTGGCTAAAATAGATATCATTTATTAAAAAGTATACGGTACTCACAAGCACAGCACTAAGCCCTAGTGCTGGGATACAGGTAAAATGTCATCAAAGGATAACGTGAGTTAAATGGCGGCTGCAGTGATGTCCAAAAGCTCCCGCACGCGTATCGTCCTCCTCTGGACTTCATCAGCGGTTGAAGTCCAGAGGAGGACGATACGCATGCGGGAGCTTTTGGACATCACTGCAGCCGCCATTTAACCCACGTTATCCTTTGATGACATTTTACCTGTATCCCAGCACTAGGGCTTAGTGCTGTGCTTGTGAGTACCGTATACTTTTTAATAAATGATATCTATTTTAGCCACGCAGTGTGCACTATGTATCTTCATTTTTATTACATGTGATATGATCTGCAATTTGGAGTGTCATCTCCACTACCGTGGGACCATCTTTCCAGACAAGTCTCCATTCCCTTCCACCTAGCGTGGTACATGCTGGTTTGACCTACCTGTTAGTTCAGGGGTCCATTTGCTGAGGTGAGCGGTTTGGCTGGCCGGTGGTGGTATCACGGATGCGTAGCACTGCATGGAATATTTTTGAGCACCTATATCATCACAGTGGAGAACTGTTTTTCCTATCTACAACTGATTCTATTTTAAAGGGACTGTGTCAATGGACTTTTAGTTTAGCGCTGCACTGCTTTATTTTATTATATGTTTTCCGGAGGTTTTATATGTTTACCTTCAGTGCACAGCAGCTTATATTTCGTGTTAGTTATATTTCTGCGCTGACTGTATTATATTAACGTTGCACTAATATGTGGCACTGATGATATGCAGAACTGATGGGCCATGATGATCTGCACTGATAGGCAGCACTGATGGGCAATGATAGGTGGCACTGACAGGCTGCACTTATGGACACTGATAAGGTGGCACTGATGAGGCAGCACTATTATGCGGCACTGATGGGCACTTATAGGCAGCACTGATGGGTGGCACTGACACTGAAAGGTGGCACTGATGATCTGCACTGATAGGCAGCACTGATGGTCAATGATAGGTGGCACTGATGAACTGCACTAATGGGCACTGATGGGCAGCACTGATGAGCACTGAACTGCAGAACTGATGAGCACTGAACTGCAGCACTGATGGGCAGCATTGATGGGCTCTGATAGGCGGCACTGACAGGCAACACTGATGGTCAATGATAGGTGGCCCTGATGAGCTGCACTGATAGGTGGCACTGACATTGATTGGATGGCACTGATGAGCTGCACTGATAGAGGGCACTGGCATTGATTAGATGGCACTGATGAGCTGCACTGATAGAGGGCACTGACATTGATTGGATGGCACTGATGAGCTGCACTGATAGAGGGCACTGACATTGATTGGATGGCACTGATGAGCTGCACTGATAGAGGGCACTGGCATTGATTGGATGGCACTGATGAGCTGCACTGATAGAGGGCACTGGCACTGATGCACTAAATGGGCACTGATGGGCTGCCTGCACAGTCACTGATGTGATGAGTTACACCCCCCGGCCCCCCCCCCCAAAAAAAAGTAAATTAACCACTTCACTTCAGTACACACTGCTGCACAATTTCATTTCACAGATAGAACTTGCCCAGCGCCATGGCCTTACTTGAACTTAGTTGTTGTGCTGCAGAATGATGAATGCAGAATTGCAGATCCTCCTTCTCTCTCCTGGCTCGCAGTACCGCTCGGCGCTCGCACACAGCAGACACAGTACTTTCCCAATCAAGCCTCCCGGGACGCTGGGGAAGGCTGGGGAAGGCCTCCGGATGACGTCACGCCGGCCGAGACGTCAGCTCCGCCTACAGTATGCGACAGTGTGAGCACGCTCAGCCTCGGCGGCGCACAGGTACCGCCCACACTGTCTGCAACGTCTGTACTCTGCTTCACCGCATCGCCGAATATTGGTCTGACTGACATGTGGGCCTATAAACAATGCAGCTGCAGCAATGTAAATACACATAGCGGCCGGCCGCGGCCGGCGGCAGGGCCGTGGTTACTGTATGTATTTTGAGTGTTTGGGCCTATATTATGATGGGGGCCTGGAGCTGCAGCTCCAAAAGCCCCTTTGTTAATCCGGCCCTGATTGGGGGAATATTCCATATTTTCAACCTATTTTTTAGGGATGGGGCACCGATCAGAATCTATCCACCATCGTTACCTATGGCTGGCAGACGGGAGACCTGATTTTTCTCTATTGCAGTTAAATTATACTTTTGTTCCTCTCCTAACCTGTGACTGGACAGCGAAAGGAGAAGCAGAACTCTGAGGAGCTCATTTCTATGTCACTCTCTGCTCATATCAACATATTCCTTGATGGCACACACACTTACTGCAGCACTACTGATTGGCTCCTTCTTCATATCCTAGATCGACCCTAATCCCCCGTTCACATTGGAGTGACTTGTCATGCGATTTGACAGGTCAAATCGCATGACAAGTCGCAGCCTATGCCCTGCAAGCTCTCTCTGTTTAACCACTTAAGAACCACCCCACAAACATATACTGCGGCAGGGCGGCCCTTTAGCGCAAAATCACATACCTGTATGTGATTTTCTCTTCCGGATCTGGGGCACACGTGTGCGCCGCCAGCGACCCGATCCCACTGTGATTGGACGCCAGGACCTGCCTATCATTCCAGAAGCAGACAGAGCGCCGGTCTGCCTATGTAAACAAGGCAGATCGCCGTTCTGTGACAGAAGAGGACAGAGATCTTGTGTTTCTGCTAAGCAGGAACACGGATCTCTGTCTTCTTACAGTACAAGCACTCCCCACACAGTTAGAAAGCACCCCCTAGAGACACATTTAACCCTTTGATTGCCCCTGATGTTAACCCTTTCCCTGCCAGTGTCATTAGTACAGTTACAGTGCATATTATTTAGCACTGATGACTGTATTGGTGTCACTGGTCCCCAAGAAAGTGTCAAAAGTGTCACTTAATGTCTGATTTGTCTGATGTCTGATTGTCTTGATGTTGCAGTCCCACTATAAGTCGCTGATTGCCACCATTACTAGGAAAAAAATAAATATATAAAATGTCCATAAAAATATCCCATAGTTTGTAGACGCTATAACTTTTGAGCAAACCAATCAATATAGACTTATTGGGATTTTTTTTTTTTAACCAAAAATATGTTGCAGAATACATATTGGCCTAAACTGATGAAGAAATCACATTTTTAAAATTTTTTATTGGGTATGTTTTATAGCAGAAAGTAAAAAATATTGTTTTTTTACAAAATTGTCTATTTTTTGTTTATAGCGCAAAAAATAAAAACTGCAGAGGTGATCAAATACCACCAAAAGAAAGCTCTATTTGTAGGGAAAAAAAAGATATAAATGTTATTTGGGTACAGCGTCGCATGACTGCGCAATTGTCAGTTAAAGTAACGCAGTGCCTTATCACAAAAAATGGCCTGGTCATGAAGAGGGGTAAACCTTCCGGAGCTGAAGTGGTTAAATCGGTGCGATGCCAACTTTGTGGTGCTGCACCGATTTAAAAAAGTAGTTCCTGCACTACTTTTGGCGATTTCAG
This sequence comes from Aquarana catesbeiana, assembly GCF_042186555.1. Classification (NCBI taxonomy): domain Eukaryota; kingdom Metazoa; phylum Chordata; class Amphibia; order Anura; family Ranidae; genus Aquarana; species Aquarana catesbeiana. The sequence continues at coordinate 269,821,816 of NC_133330.1, read as the reverse complement.
GTGCGACTTGCATAGACATCTGTGCATGAAGCTACACAGATGTCTTCCAAGTCGCACCCGAAGTCGCACTTACATGTGGCTTTGAAATTGTGCAATTTCAGATGCAGTCATATCAATGTGAACGGGGGGCTTACTGTATACAGGATTGCAAAAGACTACCATAAATTCTAATTCTGTTACTGATACTAATTGCATTAAAAAAAAATACATTAAACGATGCCACAGCCCTTGTTTTGACTGGTACTCTGCTTTCAGGACAGCGCTAACATCAGGGACATCATGGGACAAAAATGAAAAAAAAAAAAAAATGAAATCTTGGAAGGTGCACTTTGCATATGTACAAACTCTTGGTGCTACTTCAACACATTTGTACTTGCATATTCAGGAATATATGATGTTAATAACTCCAGCTGTTATATATGTGATTGATGTACTTTTAGTAGTCTTGTTAGGATTTAATTGTCTGAAAAAGCCACAGTACCATGTCCTGCTCAATGGAGTGGTATGATGATGAGGGTAATGGAGCGGGACACGGCTCCTAGCAGGGAAAGCTTTCTACAGAAACTACTCTGGTTCCTGTGCTCCAGGCAAACAGACTCCAGCTACAATTGTGTGGAGTCTGTGACTGTAATTTACTATGCTTAAATGCTTATAGGTGTCTCTTTGTGGATTAGGACTATACCACTGCCGGTGCTTATGTGAATAACACAAAGCCTGGCTTTTCTATCCCTTCCATGTACTTATATACTTTATTTTAAAAGGGAAGGACATCAGTAATGATAGAAATCTAATAACTGATGTTAGAGAAGAAATATCATAATGCACATCTTCTGTTCCTCCTGTCCCCCAGGGATAAAGTTCTTGTATTTTCAAGTTTTCTTTTTTAGCTATGTGCATGTTGGATGCGATCAGGGATTATGTATTGGCTTCAAACTCAGAAGCAAATCAAAAGAGGTATGCTTTCAGGTGCTTCTGGGATGCTTTGGTTAACATTTGAGTTGTTTTGATGTATCTTTTAGTTGCTTAAGGTGTTGCTTAAGGCTGCATCTGCCTTCACATTGCCTAGCACAGGGAAGAAGCTCAGATAACAAAAGCATAAATGTACATGAATGCTAATGGGGCGTACACACGGTCTGACTTTTTGGCTACAAAAGTCCGACAGCCTGTCCGACAGACTTTCGACAAACTTTCAACAGACTTTCGACGGACTTTAAATGGACTTTCTAACGACCGGACTTGCCTACACACGATCACACCAAAGTCCGACGGATTCGTACGTGATGACGTACACCGGACTAAAACAAGGAAGTTGATAGCCAGTAGCCAATAGCTGTCCTAGCGTCGGTTTTTGTCCGTCGGACTAGCATACAGATGAGCGGATTTCTGGGTCCGGCGGAGTTACGACATAAAGATTTGAAGCAAGTTTTAAATCTAAAGTCCGTCAGATTTGCGACTGGAAAAGTCAGCTGAAAGTCCGGGGAAGCCCACACACGATCGGATTGTCCGCCGGATTTGGTCCGTCAGCGTCCGTCTGACTTTTGTAGCCGAAAAGTCCGACCATGTGTACGCCCCATTAAGAAATTCTAATATGTGTTACATTTGCTTTATTTATGTGTAGCCACCCTGCCCGGCTGCCTTAACCTCTTGCCAACCACGTAACGCATATACAGTATCTCACAAAATTAAGTACACCCCTCACATTTTTGTAAATATTTTCTTATATCTTTTCATGTGACAACACTGACGAAATGACACTTTGCTACAATGTAAAGTAGTGAGTGTACAGCTTCTATAATGCCCCGTACACACGGTCGGATTTTCCGACGGAAAATGTGTGATAGGACCTTGTTGTCGGAAATTCCGACCGTGTGTAGGCTCCATCACACATTTTCCATCGGATTTTCCGACACACAAAGTTTGAGAGCAGGATATAAAATTTTCTGACAACAAAATCCGTTGTCAGAAATTCCGATCGTGTGTACACAAATCCGACGGACAAAGTGCCACGCATGCTCAGAATAAATAAAGAGATGAAAGCTATTGGCCACTGCCCCGTTTATAGTCCCGACGTACGTGTTTTACGTCACCGCGTTTAGAACAATTGGATTTTCCGACAACTTTGTGTGATCGTGTGTATGCAAGACAAGTTTGAGCCAACATCTGTCGGAAAAAATCCTAGGATTTTGTTGTCGGAATGTCAGAACAAAGTCCGACCGTGTGTACGGGGCATAACAGTGTAAATTTGCTATCCCCTCAAGATAACTCAATACACGGCCATTAAAGTGGATGTAAACCCGAAATTTTTTTTTTTTTTTGATATACTGTAGAATATAAGATTTCCTATCATTTTAGCCCAGTCTTGCCACACGGAGTTAATCCATCTCTGAGCAATCCTCTTTTATTGTTCAGTGAGATAAATCTTGACAAAGTGAGAAAAACTTTGTCAAATACTCCCCCTTGCTGTGAGTGACAGGTGATTTACATCTCATGCACTAGCCTAAGACACAGGCATGATTTTTTAATTCCCTCCCCCACTCCTTTCTTCAGCAGCTCTGCAAGAATTGGCTGTTCCACACTTCAGCATGATTTGGCATGCTGAAGTCATGTGGTTACTTTCCTGTCTTTTCACTGGATGTTAGAGATCATAGCAGAAGTTCAGTTAGAAATACACAGGAGAAAATGCATATTGACAAGGGGAGTGTAGAGGTGGGCAGGGAGTCTACTGACATCACAACTCCACCCACCGAGCTCCAGACAACAGACCCACCCACAGAATATGCAGTTTTTCGGCTCTCATAACAGACAGAGGGGAGACATTTGACAGGTAAAGATACATGCAGGAGGCATGTATATCCTTATAGATAACCCCTATGGCAGTAGTTTAGAAAGGATGACATTGGGTTTACATCCACTTTAATGTCTAAACCGCTGCCAACAAAAGTGAGTACACCCCTAACTGAAAATCCCCAAATTGGGCCTAAAGTTTCAATATTTTGTGTGGCCACCATTATTTTTCAGCACTGCCTTAACTCTCTTGGGCATGGAGTTGACCAGAGCTTCACAGGTTGCCACTGGAGTCCTCTTCCACACCTCCATGATGACATCACAGAGCTGGTGGATGTTAGAGACCTTGCGCTCCTCCACCTTCTGTTTGAGGATGCCCCACAGATCCTCACAAGGGTTTAGGTCTGGAGACATGATTGGCCAGTCCATCACCTTTATCCTCAGCTTCTTTAGCAAGGCAGTGGTCATCTGGGAGGTGTGTTCAGGGTCTTTATCATGGCGGAATACTGCCTTGCAGCCCAGTCTCCGAAGGGTGGGGATCATGCTCTACTTCAGTATGTCACAGTACATGTTGCATTCATGGTTCCCTCAATGAACTGTAGCACCCCAGTGCCGGCAGCACTCACGTAGCCCCAGACCATGACACTCCCACCACCATGCTTGACTGTAGGCAAGACACACTTGTCTTTGTACTCCTCACCTGGTTGCCGCCACACACGCTTGACACCATCTGAAGCAAACAAGTTTATCTTGGTCTCATCAGACCACAGGACATGGTTCCAGTAATCCATGACCTTAGTCTGCTTGTCTTCAGGAAACTGTTTGCAGGTTGTCTTGTGCATCATCTTTAGAAGAGGCTTCCTCCTAGGACGACAGCCAAGCAGACCAATTTGATGCAGTGTGCAGTGTATGGTCTGAGCACTGACAGGCTATCCCCCACCCCTTCAACCTCTGCAGCAATGCTGGCAGCACTCAAGACAACCCCTGGATATGACACTGAGCATGTGCACTAAACTTCTTTGGTCGACCATGGCAAGGCCTGTTCTAAGTGGAACCTGTCCTTTTAAACCACTGTATGGTCTTGGCCACCGTGCTGCAGCTCAGTTTCAGGGTCTTGGCAATCTTCTTATAGCCTAGGCCATCTTTATGTAGAGGAACAATTATTTTTTTCAGATCCTCAGAGAGTTCTTTGCCATGAGGTGCCATGTTGAACTTCCAGTGACCAGTATGAGAGAGTGAGAGCGATAACACCAAATTTAACACACCTGCTCCCCATTCACACCTGAGACCTTGTAACACTAACGAGTCACAGGGAGGGAAAATGGTTAATTGGGCCCAATTTGGACATTTTCACTTAGGGGTGTACTCACTTTGGTTGCCAGTGGTTTACACATTAATGGCTGTATGTTGAGTTATTTTGAGGGGACAGCAAATTTACACTGTTATAAAAGCTGTACACTCACTACTTTACATTGTAGCAAAGTGTCATTTCTTCAGTGTTGTCACATGAAAAGATATAATAAAATATTTGCAAAAATGTGAGGGGTGTACTCACTTTTGTGAGATACTGTATGTGGCTGCAAGAAAAGTGGGCTTTAACGCCCAGCCACTGCACATATGCATCCACAGCAGCCTGAGGTTTCAAGCAGAGAGCACGCTCACAGCATGCTCCCAGCACTCTGACCAAGCTCGCACTACTTCAGATAAGGAGACAGGGAGACAGCACAAAGGCTTCTGATCATGTGGCCACTGTAAGAGCCAATCATAGCAGTTACATGATAAAGAAGCCCCAGCGCCCACTTAAAGTGCCACCAGGAGCTGGGATGTGGTGTTAAGAATTTAAGCAGGAGTGTCACTCAAATTTAGTACTGCCTGGCTGTAACCAGCTAGTGCTAAAATGATAGATGGTGCTGCTTTCCTATGATTTCCCTAATTCCAGCCTGATCATTTACACATGCCTGCTATCAGAGAGCGTCTCTGGTGATTCTTGCATAATCAATGCTTGGAATTTGTCAGAATTTGTGGGGGGTTTTTTGTTCATCCGCCTCTTGAGGATTGACCACAAGTTCTCAGTGGGATTAAGGCCTGGGCAGTTTCCTGGCCATGGACCCAAAATTTCAATGTTTTGTTCCCCAAGCCACTTAGTTATTGCTTTTGCCTGTTGACAAGGTGCTCCATCGTGCTGGAAAAGGCATTGTTCTTCACCAAACTGTTTTGGATGGTTGGGAGAAGTTGCTCTCGGAGGATGTTTTTGTACCATTCTTTATTCATGGCTGTGTTCTTAGGCAAAATTGTGAGCGAGCCCACTCCCTTGACTGAGAAGCAACCCCACATATGAATGGTTTCAGGATGCTTTACTGTTGGCATGACACAGGACTGATGGTAGCGCTCACCTTTTCTTCTCCGGACAAGGTTTTTTCCAGATGCCCCAAACAATTGGAAAGGGGATTCATCAGAGAAAATGACTTTACCCCAGTCCTCAGCAGTCCAATCTCTGTACCTTTTGCAGAATATCAGTCTGTTCCTGATGTGTTCCTGGAGAGAAGTGGCTTCTTTGCTGCCCTTCTTGACACCAGGCCATTCTCCAAAATTCTTCACCTCACTGTGCGTGCAGATGCACTCACACTTGCCTGCTGTCATTCCTGGTGTCCAGACCCCGAAGTTGAATCAACTGTAAGAGATGGTCCTGGTGCTTGCTGGACTTTCTTGGGCGCCCTGAAGCCACAACACTTGAACCTCTCTTCTTGAAGTCCTTGATGATTCGATAAATGGTTAATTTAGGTGCAATCTCAGTAGCAGCAATATCCTTGCCTGTGAATCCCATTTTTGTGCAAAGAAATGATTACTGCACGTGTTTCCTTGCAGGTAACCATGGTTGACAGAGGAAGAACAATGATTTCAAGCCCTACCCACGTTTTAAAGCTTTCAGTCTGTTATTCTAACTCATTTAACATTACAGAGTGATTTCTGGCCTTGTCCTCGTTAACACTGACACCTGTGTTAACAAGAGAATCTCTGACATGATGTCAGCTGGTCCTTTTTTGCAGTGGCTTCACTAGGGGGGGGTGGGCCGCACCCGGGTGACACCCGCCAGAGGGGTGACACCTGTGGGCAGGGGCACTCCTAACATCGCACCCCTACACTAATCTGCGTCTCTCCGGCTGTGTCCCTGTCTCAGAGGCGGCTCTCTAATTAGGCAAATTAGGTGGTCTTCTAAGGCCTCGCCCTCTCAGGGACCTTGCGGTCGCCTAGTTTGCCTAAAGAGCCGGCTCTGCTATCCTCCTACATCAATCCTAGTACAGTCAGTGCAGCGGAGCTTCGTGCCCGCCTCCTTCAGTGTACAATCAGTCCTCCTCCTCTATGCTCTGTAACACCACGCCCCATCAGAGCATTGCCCAGTCTCCACTCCTGTCAATAAAACTCCACTGCAACAGCCGGCAGAGACACACACAGAGACTGACAACTGCCCGCCCCTCCCCGCCAGCAAATCCTGTCCGTTCCTTGAGCCGATATCTTGTGCAATGGCCAGGCGCAGCTAGCACCTCAGCAGGATAGCAAGTCCACCCTCCTTCCAGGGCGGTGCTTCCTTGGTGGAGTCGGAGTCAATTCGAGTTCGCTGTAGCCTGTCTGTGTGCAGCCTACTGACTGGTGAACTGAGGATACGCTGACTGAGCTGTGAGGGGACAGAGCCTTGCTATGTGTGAGGTACATGTGACTGGGGGGGTACATGTGACTGGGGGGTGTATGTGCCTGGGGTTTACAGTCAGGTCTGCTCAGTCCTCGGCCAGTGTCCCAGTGTGCCCCCTTGTGATTGACAGCTTGGGTCCCCCTGACTTGACTCCACACCCTCCCTCATCCCCACCCTCATCCCCGGCCACCCAGGGCTCCACTACGGTGGTCGGGAGGTCCCAGCTCAGTCCAGTGCCGATCCTCAGCCATAGTGGGCAAGGCGCTCTTCATTCTGCGCTGGCACTGCTCATAATCGGCTTCTCTGCGGCTATCTCCCACCAGGAGCTCTTCCACTATGGGGAGTCCAGGGGGGCCTACTGCTGCCCAACAGGGATGATGAGACCTCCGAGGTGGTGAAATTTCACACAGCCCCTTCTCTTCTATGAGGCCCAGTTCAAGGAGCTCAATGTGAGTACAGCACTTAGAGAGACAGAGCACTGACACCAGCACTGAGAGAGAGAGGTTACCGACATCAGTACTGAGAGCACACAGAACTGAGATAGAGTGCCCCGACACCAGTACTGAGAGCATGCCAGCACTGACACCAGCTTCGAAATAGAGGACACTAACACCAGTACTCTTAATATATGCAATTAATTTTTATTGCTTGAATTATTTTTTGCCTTATGGGTGTGATTGGGGCCTCATGTCTAAATTATGTCTAAGATCTCACAAAGCCTAGAGCCACCTCTGCCCTGTCTCACACAGCGGACGGAAGCTGCCTCCCTCCTCCTCTCTGTTTACATCTACATAGGAGGGGGGAGTCCGAGGGACACATATCGCTGTGCATATCCTGCGCTTATCTGAGGTCTGTACAGTTTATTGTAATGTAGATGGACAGAATAGGAGGACAGTGACCAGGAAGGGGAGCAAGTAAAAAAATGATGGAAAAGTGATTGGGGGGGCTTAAGAGGACATGTGCTGGGGGGCGCTATGGGACAAAAGAGGGGGGTCTGCACTGAGGGGGGTCTTCACTGATGAACAGGGGGCCTGCACTGAGGGGAGGTCTAAACTGATGGAGGGGGGTCTGCACTGAGGGGGGTCTATACTGATAGAGAGGGGTCTGCACTGAGGGGGGTCTATACTGATAGAGGGGGGTCTGCACTGAGGGGGGTCTATACTGATAGAAGGGGTCTACACTGGAGGGGGTCTGCACTGGGGGGGTCTAGACTGATAGAGGGGGATCTGCACTGAGGGGGGTCTATACTGATAGAGGGGGGTCTGCACTGGAGGGGGTCTGCACTGAGGAGGGTCTAAACTGATGGAGGGGGGTATGTACTGAGTGAGGGGGCTATACTGATGGGGGGCCATACTAAGTGGGGGGATCTCTACTGAGGGAGGGGGGTCAATATTGAGGGAGGGGGGTCTGCACTGAGGGGGGTTCTATACTGATAGAGGGGGGTCTGCACTGAAGGGGATCTATACTGATGTAGGGGGGTCTGTACTGAAGGGGAGTCTGTACAGATGGAGGGGGGTCTGCACTGAGGGGGGTCTATACTGATGGAGAGGGGTCTGCACTGAGGGGGGTATATATTGATAGAGGGGGGTCTGCACTGAGGGGGGTCTATACTGATAGAGGGGGGTCTGCACTGGAGGGGGTCTATAGGGGGGTCTATACTGTGGGAGGGGATCTGTACTTAGTGGGGGGTCTAAACTGAGGAAGGGGGTCTGTACTTAGTGAGGGGATCTGCACTGAGGGAGGGGGATCTATACCGTGGGGGAGGGGCCTGTACTTAGTGAGGGGGGTCTGTATTGAGGGAGGGGGCTCTATACTGTGGGAGGGGGATCTGTACTTAGTGGGGGGTCTATACTGAGAGAGGGGGTCTGTACTTAATGGAGGGGGGGTCTGTGCTTAGTAGAGGGGGGTCTGTACTTAGTAGAGGGGGGTCTGTACTTAGTGGAGGGGGGTCTGTACTGAGGGGAGACTACAGTTGGTGGAGGGGGCGTGACACCATGTTTTTACGCACCGGGTGATGTCAACCCTAATGATACCACTGCTTTTGTGTCAGGGCTGAAATGCAGTGGAAATATTTTTTGGGGAATTAAGTTCATTTTTGGTATAGTTCTATAAAAACCAAAGGCATTTGTACTAAAAAACGAACCCAATTTTTTCTTTTTTTTACAGTGTCTCTGTGCCGGAAGACATTGGTGAAACAATGAGATAATTGAGGACTACATGACAGTAAGTACTAAATATAATAATAATTTGTGGTGCACATTCCACAGTGTTGAACATTAGTGATTTTATAGTCGTAGCATAGTGTCCTCTGGTTACTTCTTTTCTCTCTTGTGTCCCAGGCTTGAGGATAATGTGGGCAACAGCAGCAACCTGTGCCATGTGTTGGGCCATTGCAATGTCATGGTGCACCTTAATGAGTTTAGGGCATGTACGAACACCCTAACTCAATTTGTTTGCCGAAGGCAGAGAAGAGTGGATTGAGTAGCTTTTGAGCTGTAAAACTACAGAACAGCTGACTAGACCTGTTTAGATGTGGGTTGCAAAAAAATGAGTGAGGTCAAGGGTGGTACCCCCTTCCCTAACCCATTGTGTGAGACTAGGAGGTAATTTGCAGTGACAGGCTCAAGCTATAATTGCTAGAGGATGACTACTGATGGGCAGAATAAATTTTACTACTTTCACAGCACATAGTTTGTATATTTACAAAGGAGTGCATGGTCTGTGAGCAACACTGTGTTGAGCCCTCTTTATTGTGATGGCATACTTTCAACTGGGGGTCAGCAACCAGTAGATCGTGGCCAGGTGGCTGGGAGATCATGGTCTGGGCTTGCTGACTTTTCATCCCAGAGTGCAATGCAGAGGGACTACTTGTAAAGTTGAGCAGAGCAGAGAGCAAGAACTACAAAAGCCAATGCCTCCTCGGTAGTGCTGGCTTCTGTCCCATGTGGAGTGATACTAGCTGCACTTCATCTGTTATCCCGGCTAGCGGTCTCCAGAGTGGTGCTAGCAGCAGGAAAGAAGAGGTCTTCAGGTCAGTGTGACACAATACACTGGGCATAATAGTATAGGGCTGCTTTCACACTGATCGCGGGTGCAGTGCAGTTTTGTTTACAACCCCGGCCCAACCGCACCCCCTTTAGCTGCAGTGACCAGGGGGTGTACACATGTCGCAGCCCCAGCAAGAGTTATAAGTCCTGTCATGGTTGGTGGGCGAAGCACCTGCCAAGCATGACCCATTGAAATTAATGAGGCCACACTGGAAATGCCCTGCAACCTTGTGCAGTACAGCATGCAAGGGGTTAAAGCAGGCAGCAATGTGTCACTTTCGCACCTCCTACATTAACTCCTTGGACAGAAGCATGCAGTTGCTGGATGATTGCAGAGTGGCTCCATTTACTTAAACGGGGAGTGATTAACAGGCATTAGCACCCAGCAAAAGCAACAGGGGGTTTAATTCCTGCTGTGGCATGTGTACACCTTTGGCTGCTGCCTCAGCAGATAAAGGTGGTAGGGATTGGGGGGCGGTAAATTCAACCGCAGGGGTTTACCAACCCTCTACTTTATGTGTGCACAAGCCCTAAGGGTGCCGCTGCTGAATGTAACTCAGTGCTCATTCACAAGTGCAGCAGGCACTACTGCTCCTCTGAGAAGTGTTCTGAGTGTGTTTGACGGGTGGTGAGGAAGTGATATGTTGCCTCCTCAGCACCTGATTTAAACCCATGATTGCTGTGCAATGCACACAATTGCGACACGGTAGTATAGAAATTCAAGGTTTAAATCAGATATGATGAGGCGGCACTGTGCCCGGTGATCTTTGACCGTTTTGTTGTTAAGGTAGATCTCCACCTCTTTAAGGTTGCTTACCCCCTCAACTGTTTGCCTGGGGACAATCCATCAGCATGTGATTGCACTCTGCACCCTCACCCCCATCTCCAAACACATTTACCAAATAATGGACACAACACTCAAATATTGGCATAAATTGGCCACGGCACCTTTATTGGTTTACAAATAAATTAATCGCTTTTCATAACCATATCACGATTCTAACTCAAATCAAATTATCATTCTTAAAATTGCTTAGCCTTGATGACCCAAGCAAATTATATTTCCTCAACTTTATAATAACCAGTCCCCCTTATATGTAAGGTGACATACCACATAAAGTGCACATGACGGGAGGGGGTGTGGGAATCTCTTATTTACCAGACCTTCAGACTGTCAGCAAAACTCCTGGGACAGTGGGCCCTTTATATAATGAGCCCCACTGCTTCCAGAGACTTCCATCCACTCTCATTGGCCCATTCCTACCTGCCCCAGGTGAGCAGGAAGGGCCAAACGCCCCTTGATTACCTGAATAATCTGATCATCCTAATCAGCTAACACCTGGGGGGGGAAAGCAGAGGCAACCCCATGCAGGTGCGCCCAAATAATTGTGCCCTCCTATTACATTAGCATTCAACTTCTGAACAGAAGATATCTCTACTTTCATGATTAAAGTTAAAATAAAGAAACCGTGGGGAATTTACTAAAACGGGTGCACACAGAATCTGGTGCAGCTGTGTAGTAACCAATCAACTTCCAGGTTTTATTGGTAAAGTTTAATTGAACAAGCTGAAGTAAGAAGCTGATTGGTTACTATGCACAGCTGCACCAGATTCTGTGTGCACCAGTTTTAGGAAATCTCCTACGTGTGCTCTTATTAGTTACAAATAAATAAATTATTGAAACCAGAGGGAAATAAAAGAGGTTATGGAAGACAAAACAGTTTTAGCCTACTGTGCATCTAAATCCAATGACATTTTCTGGGTTTATTGTGCAATGTTTTAACAACAGAAACAGCCTACTGAGATGGAACACTTTACTCAATTCTTTCCATGCTGTCTGCTGCAATATACATTACTTCCTGTGGTTTCCTGGGTCCGGATAATTTTCTGTTGATTTTCCATTCCTCTATAAAAGGGTTAAGTAAGACTTAAGATAAACCATGTCTCTTTCAGTGGAGAATCTCTCCTCATGATTACTATTATTATCATTATAATAATGATGAGGATGTCTGTGTTTTAAAGAGCCGGCAGAGAGCCTGTGTCATTACACTCCACCTCTGGCACCCAGTAACCACTTGGCTGTATTCCTTGTGTAAGCTAGGTTTGGGCTCTTTAGAATATCTGCGTTTGGAGAACGCCAGCATGTTCTTCGTTAGCTACTCCCTACCTAGCTGAGGAGATTTCCATCAGCAGCCCTGGTGTATACAGTACACCAAGCTCCAATTCCCAGGGATCTATAGCACTAATGTATTCTTGGCATGGCCGCCAGTCCTGTGCAACATTGCTAGCCAAGTGTATAAGGTGTACAGTCAAACTGAAGCTAATAGGGAATGCCAATCTACAGACACTAAATGTATTTGTCAACTCTTTATGCAATAATCAGGGTTGTCCGGTTACCAGTCCAAGCCTGATCTGTACTAAGAAAGATCATTTTTGTTAGAAAATTGCATGCTTATTACACCAAACCTTCCCTGTCCATTCTAACATAGGCAACATTGAACATTCCAATGGCAGAAAAAAAGGCCAATTGGATCATCGAGTCTGCCCAATTTTTTTTATACTGTATTGTAAATATAGATCTATGTTTGTCCCGAGCAGAGGTTTGAATCCCTTTATTGATGAATGATTTACTACCTCTATTAGATGTCTATTCCAAGCATCAGTATTTGAGGTCATGTCCCCAGGGTCAGTCGTATTTTTAAACAAGAATTTCAATACATGGGAAGTGAGTATACCTTTGTTTAACCACTTGAAGACCAGTTAAACCAGTTGTTCTGACATTTGTTGCTTACAAGTTAAATACTTGCTTACTGGGCACCTAAACCCCCCTCCTGCCCAGATCAATTTTCAGGTTTTAGCGCTGTCACTCTTTGAACGACAATTGCGCGGTCATACAACACTGTACCCAAATGAAATTTTTATCGTATTTTCCCACAAATAGAGCTTTCTTTTGGTTGTATCACCTCTGGGTTTTTTATTTTTTGTTAAAAAAATTAAAAAAGACCGAAATAAAAAAAAAAACCATTTTATATTTTGTTAAAACATTTTGCAAACAGGTAATTTTTCTCCTTCATTGATATACGTTGATGAGGCTGCACTGATGGGCACTGATAGGCTGCACTGATGGTCACCGATAGGCTGCACTGATGGGCACTGATGGGCACTAATAGGCGGCACTGATGGGCACTAATAGGCGGCACTGGTGGGCACCGATGAGGTGGCACTGGTGGGCACTGACAGGTGGCAATAATGGGTTGCACTGATGGGTGACACTGAAGGGCGGCACTGAAGGGCATTGATAGCTGGCACTGAAGGGCACTAATAGGTGGCACTGATGGGCACTGATAGGTGGCACTGATGGGCACTGATGGGTGGTAGTGATGGCACTGATCAGCACTGGTAGGTGACACTGATAGGCAGCACTGCTAGGTGGCACTGATGAGCATTGATAGGTGGCACTCTTGGGCATTGATAGGTGGCACTGATTACTGGCACTTATGCACTGGTGGGCACTGATTCAGGGCACTGTGGGCACTGGCAGGTGGCACTGGCAGGTGGTACTAGTGGGCACAGATGAGGCGGCTTCACCTCTTCCTCTTCGGTATGGATGTCCCTTGCACAGAAGCAGGTGATCAGCTTTTTTTTCTCCTCGCGTTGTCAGCATGAGGCGAAAAAATACCGATTAGCAATCTTCTGTTTATATCACATGATCAGCTGTCATTGGCTGACAGCTGATCACATGGTAAAGGGCCGGGATTGGCCCCTTACTCCGATCTATGAGCACCCGAGTCTCATTGACAGGGGAGCATGCAAAGGGGAGGATGTCTATTGACGGTCTCCCCTAAAAAGTATATCCACGCTGTAGCCATCATTCGGCTATAGCGTGGATCTGAAGGAGATAAAATCAGTAATTTTTGCTGGAAAATTACTTAGAACCCCCAAACAGTATATTTTTTTAACAGAGACCCTTGAGAATAAAATGGCAGTCGTTGCAATATTTTAGGTCACACAGTATTTGCGCAGCAGTCTTTCAAACACAATTTTTTGGAAAAAATACACTTCAACGAATTGAAAAAAAACTAAACAGTAAAGCCCAATTTTTTTGTATAATGTAAAAGATGATGTTACGCAGAGTAAATAGATACCTAACATGCCATTCTTTGAAATTGTGCACACTCTTTTAGAGTTACACAGAGGGTTTTGTGCTGGGATTATTGCTCTCACTCTAACGATTACGGCGATACTTCATATATACAGTATATATATATTTCTTTTTTTTTTTTTTAATGGACAATTTTTATTACATTTTTCTTTTCAAAACAAGGATAAAAAAGAAATAACAAACAATGGACATTGTGTAAAGCCACAAACAGACCAGTATACAATAAAAACATAGGTCTAAAGAGGCTCATAAGTTGTAACAGCAAGAGAGAGAAAAAGAAGAAAAAAGAAGGGGACAGAAGAAGGTAAGGTCCTGAGCTCACCACTCCTGCGGGGTAGAGAGTGCTGGTACAATTGGTCAGTGAGGAATAGTGGAGCCTCCCGGGGGGATCCTCTTGAAAATTCCAGGGCTCCCATCTGCATTATGATGTTCTAACGTGTCGAAAAGGCGTGCTTTAAGGAATTCCATAATCTCCACATCCTTAATCCTGGTGTAGAGCTTGATGGAGGTCGGTGGTGTTTGCTGCTTTCATTGGAGGGCTGCGAGGCATCTAGCAGCTGTTAGAATATGGAGCATCAGGTTCTGAGCTAGCCTGGGGGGGGGAGTAGCCCCAGTAAGAAGATTTGGGAACAAAGGGGGAAGTCTACATCAAACAGTCGTTAATGGAGATTTTGAACCGACTGCCAATGCGGGTGCAAAAGAGGGCATTGCCAGTAGATATAAAGCAAGGTGTCATGACCTCTACGTTAACGCCAGCAGCGATCTGAGGCTGAGGCATATATGACCTGATGGCGGGTGGAGGTCATGTACCAAAAAAAATAACACTTTATATGTATTCTTCTTATAAAGGATACAAATTGAGCTTTTAGCCACTTGGGACCAAATGGGACTTGGGACCAAATGATCTGCCATTTTTCTATGGGTAGTTCTTCCCCAAAAGCCTGTTCCCATATATCAATGTTTGCCCTGAGTATCAATATAACACTCATTCAATAATTTATAGATATCCGATCTTAAGCCTTTTTTTGATGGGCCAGCAAAAACTCAAAACGGGTTCAATTTAGAGAATTGGAGATCAGGAGCGAAAGATAAAGCATAATGGCGTATCTGAAGATAGCCAAAAAAAAGCTCTGCGGGGCAGTTCACGTTTCTCATGAAGTTTCTTAAAGGATAGCAATTTTCACATTACAGGGTGCGAGATTGTTATGCTGCCTCCATCCGTAAGTATGACTCGTATGTAAGTTGGATGTTCGTAACTCAGGGACTGCCTATATAATTAGGTTGATAAAAGACTTTCACTATAGTACCAAAAGTATACCAACCCCACACCACAATCCCCCCTCCACCAAATGATTTGGACCTCTGAAAAAAGTAAGGTTCATAAAGACATGGATGAGCGGGTTTGGGGTGGAGGAACTTGACTGGCCTGACCTCAACCCAATAGAACATTTTTGTGATGAATTAGAGCAGAGACTGCGAGTCATGCCTTCTTGTGCACATCTGACCTCACAAATGCGCTTCTGGAAGAATGGTCAAACATTCCCATAGACACACTCCTAAACCTTGTGGACAGCCTTTCCAGAATAGTTGAAGCTGTTAGAGCTGCAAAGGGTGGGTCAACTTAATATTGAAGCCTTCAGACTAAGACTGGGATGCCATGAAAGTTCATGTCCGTGTAAAGGTGGGCGTTCCAATACTTTTGGTAATATAGCGTATGTCCATCAAGTTCAACCAAAAACATATACAGTATCTCACAAACGTGAGTACACCCCTCACTTTTTTGTAAATATTTTATTATATTTTTTCATGTGACAATACTGAAGAAATGACACTTTGCTACAATGTAAAGTAGTGAGTGTACAGCTTGTACAACAGTGTTAATTTGCTGTCCCCTCAAAATAACTCAACACACAGCCATTAATGTCTAAACCTCTGGCAACACAAGTGAGTACACCCCTAAGTGAAAATGTCCAAATTGGGCCCAATTAGCCATTTTCCCTTCCCGGTGTGGCTTGTTAGTGTTACAAGGTCTTAGGTGTGAATGGGGAGCAGGTGTGCTAAATTTGGTGTTATCGCTCTCACTCTCTCATACTGTTCACTGGAAGTTCAACATGCACCTCATGGCAAAGAACTCTCTGAGGATCTGAAAAAAAGAATTATTGCTCTACATAAAGATGGCCTAGGCTAAAAGAAGATTGCCAAGACCCTGATACTGAGCTGCAGCACAGTGGCCAAGACCATACAGCGATTTAACAGGACAGGTTCCACTCAGAACAGGCCTCGCCATGGTCAACCAAAGAAGTTGAGTTCACATGCTCAGCATCATATCCAGAAGTTGTCTTTGGGAAATAGACGTATGAGTGCTGCCAGCATTGATGCAGTAGTTGAAGGGGTGGGGGTCAGCCTGTCAGTGCTCAGACCATACACTGCACACTGCATCAAATTGGTCTGCATGACTGTTGTCCCAGAAGGAAGCCTCTTCTAAAGATGATGCACAAGAAAGCCCGCAAACAGTTTGCTGAAGACAAGCAAACTTGGATTACTGGAACCATTTCCTGTGGTCTGATGAGATCAAGATAAATGTATTTGGTTCAGATGGTGTCAATGGTGTGTGGTGGCAACCAGGTGAGGAGTACAAAAACAAGTGTGTCTTGCCTACAGTCAAGCATGGTGGTGGGAGTGTCATGGTCTGGGGCTGCATGAGTGCTGCCGGCACTGGGGAGCTACAGTTCATTGAGGGAACCATGAATGCCAACATGTACTGTGACATACTGAAGCAGAGCATGATTCCCTTCCTTCAGAGACTGGGCAGCAGGGCAGTATTCCCACATGATAGTGACCCCAAACACACCTCCAAGCAGGGGCGTAACTAGAAATAGCAAGGCCCCATAGCAAAATGTTGTATGGGGCCCCCTTGCAAACAGCCCCCCCCCACACCCCTTGCAAACAGCCCCCCCCACAGCTGCCCTAGTGTCAATGCAGCGTGACCTGTTCCACATACAACGTGACCTGTGCCCAATGCAGCATGACCTGTGCCCAATACAGCGTGACCTGTGCCCAATACAGCATGACCTGTGCCCCATACAGCGTGACCTGTGCCCAATACAGCCTGGTCTGCCTGTGCCCCATACAGCCCCACCTATGCAGAGGAAGAGGCAAGCCACCCGGATCAGCAGAGAGCGGGATTGCCCGCTGTAATAGCTTTCATTTGAATTTCCTGCCTTCCCGGGGCTCATCGTCACATAGCCCCACCTCTTGGCCTGACGCCTTTGATGACGTCACATGTCTCGCATTGGATCGGCGTTCTGTCTATCAAAGGCACCGGGCCAAAAGGTGGAGCTATGTGACGTGAGCCCCGGGAACACTGGAAGTTCTAATGAAAGCGCTTACATTGGGCAATTCAGCTCTCTGCTGATACGGACAGCTTGCCTCTTCCTTTCCTCTCTCTTCCCCTGGCTGGGAAACTGTGCCGGCGGTGCTCTTATCCTCACTAGGCCCCACTCGGCTGCGGGCCCCATAGCGCCCGCATGGGTCGCTATGGTGGTAGTTACGCCCCTGCCTCCAAGACGACCAATGCCTTGCTATAGAAGCTGAGGGTAAAGGTGATGGACTGGCCAAGCATATCTCCGGACCTAAGCCATATTGAGCATCTGTGGCACATCCTCAAACAAAAGATGGAGAAGCACAAGGTCTCTAACATCCACCAGCTCTGTGATGTCATCATGGAGGAGTTGAAGAGGACTTCAGTGGCTACCTGTGAAGCTCTGGTGAACTCCATGCCCAAGAGGGTTAAGGCAGTGCTGGAAAATAATGGTGGCTACACAAAATATTGACACTTTGGGCCCAATTTAGACATTTTCACCTAATAACCGTTTATACCTAATGCCGATGCGGCTCCAAACAGGGGTCCTGTGCATCCTGGTTCACTGTTTCATTTCCGATTTCAGCCTGAACTTTGGGCTGAATTAGAACTTGAAATAGGCCAAAAGACGCACAGGGCTCCTGTGCAAATTGCACTGGAGCCGCATCAGAGATATGTGAACCGGCTCCATAGAGAGCCGGTCACAATCTCCTGCTATTGCAAATTGGATGCAAAGGTCCCGCATCCAACTCGCAATAGTGTGAACCCAGCCTTAGGGGTGTATTCACTTTTTGACACTAAGAATTCACATGACACCGGGAAGGGAAAATGGCTAATTGGGCCCAATTTGGACATTTTCACTTAGGGGTGTACTCACTTGTGTTGCCAGGGGTTTAGACATTAATGGCTGTGTGCTGAGTTATTTTGAGGGGACAGCAAATTTACACTGTTATACAAGCTGTACAGTCACTCCTTTACATTGTAGCAAAGTGTCATTTCTTCAGTGTTGTCACATGAAAAGATTTAATAAAATATTTACAAAAATGTGAAGGGTGTACTCACTTTTGTGAGATACTGTAGGAATTGTTTCATGAATAGAATTACAGATTCTCATTCTCCTCCTTTTTAAATATATAGGTCATCTATGGCATATTTACTTTATGGCACTTTCATCAGTGCGTTTTCAAAGAAGGTGCTGTAATGACTTTCTTGTCACATACAGAAAGATGACCTTCAGGCCTTCTGGAACATGTCTGAGTTGATAGAATAGTTGGGACTGCTGTACATGCCCTGTGGCATACAATGTGCGCTTATATGCTTTCTCATGTACTAGTCAACATTTTTATAAGTGCATTGCGATTGTTAGGAGGACATTTTCCCTTTGAAATATTTTATCCTTCAGTTGGTTTGATGCAAGCTATGAAATATTCTAATGTGATTTATTGGATTAAGGGCGATTATAAGGTTTTCCTACAAGGAATGAGACTGGTTTGAAGGAAGGCATATGACATGCCCAGATAGCAAGCAATTGAGCTTCAAGTTTCTAAATGACTTGCTAAGCTATTAGACTTGCCAGGCTTCACAAGTTTGTCGCACAATTGCAGCAAGTTATCCTTGCTATCTGGGTGACTATATAAAGCAGGAATGTCCTTAAAGTGGAGTTCCACACAAAAATGGAACTTCCACTTTTCGGAACCCTCCCCCCCTCCGGTGTCACATTTGGCACCTTTCAGGGGGGAGGGGGGCGCAGATACCTGTCTAAGACAGATATTTGCACCCACTTCCGGCATAGACTCCCATGGGAGTCTATGCCTCTTCCTGTCCCTCCGCGCTGTCTCCTGGGAAACACACAGCTCCCAGGAGATAGCGGGGACCAGTTACGATGCGCAGCGTGACTCGCGCATGCGCAGTAGGGAACCGGGAAGTGAAGCCGCAACGCTTCACTGCCTGATTCCCTCACCTAGGATGGTGGCCAGGGCCGATCCTAGGGTCACCGGCGCCTGGGTGCAGAAATATTTCTGGCGCCCCCACATGGGCGTGGTCATCTTACCAACTCCACCCCTTTACAAATGATTCTATGGCAACGACTCAAATACAGAGCTGCTCCCCTAAGAAGTCTTTGTTACCCTGAAATCCTCCCATGATCTCTTAACAATAAAGAAAATACAGGAAGAGAGAACACTAATGAGACCTGGAGGGGAACCTCTCTGATGCACACAGAGAGGGCTTCTGTTAGAAAGAGTCCCCAGACATAATACAGGATACGGTCAAAGACTGCAGACATGATACAAGAGCTGGACAGAGACTGCAGACATAGTACAGGAGATGATCAGAGACTGCAGACATGATACAGGAGATGATCAGAGACTGCAGACATAGTACAGGAGATGATCAGAGACTGCAGACATGGTACAGGAGATGATCAGAGACTGCAGACATGGTACAGGAGATGATCAGAGACTGCAGACATGGTACAGGAGATGATCAGACTGCAGACATAGTACAGGAGATGATCAGAGACTGCAGACATGGTACAGGAGATGATCAGAGACTGCAGACATGGTACAGGAGATGATCAGACTGCAGACATAGTACAGGAGATGATCAGAGACTGCAGACATGGTACAGGAGATGATCAGAGACTGCAGACATAATACAGGAGATGATCAGAGACTGCAGACATAATAAAGGAGATGATCAGAGACTGCAGACGTGGTACAGGAGATGATCAGAGACTGTAGACATAGTACAGGAGACGATCAGAGACTGCAGACATGGTACAGGAGATGATCAGAGACTGCAGACATAGTACAGGAGATGATCAGAGACTGCAGACATGGTACAAGAGCTGGACAGAGACTGCAGACATAGTACAGGAGATGATCAGAGACTGCAGACATAGTACAGGAGATGGTCAGAGACTGCAGACATAGTACAAGAGCTGGACAGAGATTGCAGACATAGTACAGGAGATGGTCAGAGACTGCAGACATAGTACAGGAGATGATCAGAGACTGCAGACATAGTACAGGAGATGATCAGAGACTGCAGACATGGTACAGGAGATGATCAGAGACTGCAGACATGGTACAGGAGATGATCAGACTGCAGACATGGTACAGGAGATGATCAGAGACTGCAGACATGGTACAGGAGATGATCAGAGACTGCAGACATGGTACAGGAGACGATCAGAGACTGCAGACATGGTACAGGAGATGATCAGAGACTGCAGACATAGTACAGGAGATGGTCAGAGACTTCAGACATAGTACAGGAGATGATCAGAGACTGCAGACATAGTACAGGAGATGATCAGAGACTGCAGACATGGTACAGGAGATGATCAGAGACTGCAGACATGGTACAGGAGATGATCAGAGACTGCAGACATGGTACAGGAGATGATCAGAGACTGCAGACATAATACAGGAGATGATCAGAGACTGCAGATATAATAAAGGAGATGATCAGAGACTGCAGACGTGGTACAGGAGATGATCAGAGACTGTATACATAGTACAGGAGACGATCAGAGACTGCAGACGTGGTACAGGAGATGATCAGAGACTGTAGACATAGTACAGGAGACGATCAGAGACTGCAGACATGGTACAGGAGATGATCAGAAACTGCAGACATAGTACAGGAGATGATCAGAGACTGCAGACATAGTACAGGAGATGGTCAGAGACTGCAGACATAGTACAGGAGATGATCAGAGACTGCAGACATGGTACAGGAGATGATCAGAGACTGCAGACATGGTACAGGAGATGATTAGACTGCAGACATGGTACAGGAGATGATCAGAGACTGCAGACATGGTACAGGAGATGATCAGAGACTGCAGACATAGTACAGGAGACGATCAGAGACTGCAGACATGGTACAGGAGATGATCAGAGACTGCAGACATAGTACAGGAGATGGTCAGAGACTTCAGACATAGTACAGGAGATGATCAGAGACTGCAGACATAGTACAGGAGATGATCAGAGACTGCAGACATGGTACAGGAGATGATCAGAGACTGCAGACATGGTACAGGAGATGATCAGAGACTGCAGACATGGTACAGGAGATGATCAGAGACTGCAGACATGGTACAGGAGATGATCAGAGACTGCAGACATGGTACAGGAGATGATCAGAGACTGCAGACATAATGCAGGAGATGATCAGAGACTGCAGACATAATAAAGGAGATGATCAGAGACTGCAGACGTGGTACAGGAGATGATCAGAGACTGTATACATAGTACAGGAGACGATCAGAGACTGCAGACGTGGTACAGGAGATGATCAGAGACTGTAGACATAGTACAGGAGACGATCAGAGACTGCAGACATGGTACAGGAGATGATCAGAGACTGCAGACATAGTACAGGAGACGATCAGAGACTGCAGACATGGTACAGGAGATGATCAGAAACTGCAGACATAGTACAGGAGATGATCAGAGACTGCAGACATAGTACAGGAGATGATCAGAGACTGCAGACATAGTACAGGAGATGGTCAGAGACTGCAGACATAGTACAGGAGATGATCAGAGACTGCAGACATAGTACAGGAGATGATCAGAGACTGCAGACATGGTACAGGAGATGATCAGAGACTGCAGACATGGTACAGGAGATGATCAGAGACTGCAGACATGGTACAGGAGATGATCAGAGACTGCAGACATGGTACAGGAGATGATCAGAGACTGCAGACATAATACAGGAGATGATCAGAGACTGCAGACATAATAAAGGAGATGATCAGAGACTGCAGACGTGGTACAGGAGATGATCAGAGACTGTAGACGTGGTACAGGAGACGATCAGAGACTGCAGACATAATACAGGAGATGATCAGAGACTGCAGACATAATAAAGGAGATGATCAGAGACTGCAGACGTGGTACAGGAGATGATCAGAGACTGTAGACGTGGTACAGGAGACGATCAGAGACTGCAGACATAATACAGGAGATGATCAGAGACTGCAGACATAATAAAGGAGATGATCAGAGACTGCAGACGTGGTACAGGAGATGATCAGAGACTGTAGACGTGGTACAGGAGACGATCAGAGACTGCAGACATGGTACAGGAGATGATCAGAGACTGCAGACATAGTACAGGAGACGATCAGAGACTGCAGACATGGTACAGGAGATGATCAGAGACTGCAGACATAGTACAGGAGACGATCAGAGACTGCAGACATGGTACAGGAGATGGTCAGAGACTGCAGACATGGTACAGGAGATGATCAGAGACTGCAGACATAGTACAGGAGACGATCAGAGACTGCAGACATGGTACAGGAGATGATCAGAGACTGCAGACATAGTACAGGAGATGGTCAGAGACTGCAGACATAGTACAGGAGATGATCAGAGACTGCAGACATGGTACAGGAGATGATCAGAGACTGCAGACATAGTACAGGAGATGGTCAGAGACTGCAGACATGGTACAGGAGATGATCAGAGACTGTAGACATAGTACAGGAGATGATCAGAGACTGCAGACATGGTACAGGAGATGATCAGAGACTGCAGACATGGTACAGGAGATGATCAGAGACTGTAGACATGGTACAGGAGATGATCAGAGACTGCAGACATAGTACAGGAGATGATCAGAGACTGCAGACATGGTACAGGAGATGATCAGAGACTGTAGACATAGTACAGGAGATGATCAGAGACTGCAGACATGGTACAGGAGATGATCAGAGACTGCAGACATAGTAGAGGACATGGTCAGAGACTGTAGACATGATACAAGAGACAGTCAGAGACTGCAGACATAGTACAGGAGATGGTCAGAGACTGCAGACATGGTACAGGAGATGATCAGAGACTGCAGATATGATACAAGAGAAGGTCAGAGACTGCAGACATGATACAAGAGAAGGTCAGAGACTGCAGATATAATACAGGAGATGGTCAGAGACTGCAGACATAGTACAGGAGATGATCAGAGACTGCAGACATAGTACAGGAGATGATCAGAGACTGCAGACATAGTACAGGAGATGATCAGAGACTGCAGACATGATACAGGAGATGGTCAGAGACTGCAGACATGATACAAGAGAAGGTCAGGGACTGCAGACATAGTACAGGAGATGATCAGAGACTGCAGACATGATACAGGAGATGATCAGAGACTGCAGATATTATACAGGAGATGGTCAGAGACTGCAGTTCCTATGGACATTAGTAGATAATGGCCGATTGGCCCTCTCACCTGACCCAGCGATGGTTCCTCTGATCAGGAGTAAGCTCACTCTGAATTGCCCGTGGTGACTCCGCTGGGTAGCACCCAGATCTGTATTCTGGCAATGACTCCATTCCTTTCTCTGCCAAGGATGGCACCAGGCTGTGTGGCTTTCCCTCTGGTGGCGCAGGGCAGCGGGGTTTCCTCTCTGATGGTGTTCCCTGAGCACTGCCCTCTCCCTCTGGAGTCCTGGGTGTACTTCCTTGAAAGCTTTCCCAGGCTCCTGTATCTCTCTCCCATTTAGCTGAGCATGCTGCGTGGACTGCAGTTTCCGTGTTACAGTGGGGCTGCCAGTCCTCGGGACTACATGTCCCACAATCCTCTTCTCCTTTTTCTATTCTATTTTTCCCTGGCTGATATGAAGGCGGGGGAAGAAACATAGTGGGAGGCTGTGCTGGTCAGCGCCGCTCACTAGTATAGCAGTGCACGTGCGGAGGAGAGGGAGGGGAAGGGGCGAAAGAAGAGCCTGCAGCTGCAGTGACGTCACTAGGGTTGGTGTCACCAAGTGCGGTATAACATGGTGTCACCCTCCTTCCACCAACTTTAGTCGCCCCTCAGTACAGACCTCCCTCCACTAAGTATAGACCCCCACTAAGTATAAACCCCTCTCTCAGTACAGACCCCCCTTCATCAGTATAGACCCCCCCAGGACAAACCACCCCCCCTCCATTAGTAGACCCCCACCAGGACAACCCCCCCTCCATTAGTACAGATCCCTCCCAGGACAAAGCCCCCCTTCATTAGTACAGACCCCCCCAGGACAACCCCCCTCCATTAGTACAGACCCCCAGGACAAACCCCCCCTCTATTAGTACAGACCCCCAGGACAAACCCCCTCCATTAGTACAGACCCCCTAGGAGAACCCCCCTCCACTAGTACAGACCTCCACAGGACAAATCCCCCTTCATTAGTACAGACCCCCCCAGGACAAACCCCCCCTCCATTAGTACAGACCCCCCAGGACAAACCCCCTCCATTACTACAGACCCCCCAGGAGAACCCCCCCTCCACTAGTACAGCCCCCACAGGACAAATCCCCCCTTCATTAGTACAGACCCCCCACCAGGACAAACCCCCCTCCATTAGTACAGACCCCCCACCAGGACAAACCCCCCTCCATTAGTACAGACCCCCCCCAGGACCCCCCCTCCATTAGTACAGACCCCCCGGACAAACACCCCCCCTCCATTAGTACAGACCCCCTAGAACAACCCACCTCCATTAGTACAGACCCCCAGGACAAATCCCCCCTCCATTAGTACAGACCCCCCCAAGACAACTCCCCCTCCATTAGTACAGACCCCCCAGGACAACCCCCCCATTAGTACAGACCCCCAGGACAACCCCCCATTAGTACAGACCCCCCAGGACAACCCCCCCATTAGTACAGACCCCCCAGGACAACCCCCCATTAGTACAGACCCCCCAGGACAACCCCCCCATTAGTACAGACCCCCCAGGACAACCCCCCCACTAATACAGACCCCCCAGGACAACCCCCCCATTAGTACAGACCCCCCAGGACAACCCCCCCCATTAGTACAGACCCCCCAGGACAACCCCCCATTAGTACAGACCGCCCCCAGGACAACCCCCCATTAGTACAGACCCCCCAGGACAACCCCCCCATTAGTACAGACCCCCCAGGACAACCCCCCATTAGTACAGACCCCCCAGGACAACCCCCCCATTAGTACAGACCCCCCAGGACAACCCCCCCATTAGTACAGACCCCCCAGGACAACCCCCCCATTAGTACAGACCCCCCAGGACAACCCCCCCATTAGTACAGATCCCCCAGGACAACCCCCCCATTAGTACAGACCCCCCAGGACAACCCCCCCATTAGTACAGACCCCCCAGGACAACCCCCCATTAGTACAGACCGCCCCCCCAGGACAACCCCCCCAGGACAACCCCCCTATTAGTACAGACCGCCCCCCCAGGACAACCCCCCCATTAGTACAGACCGCCCCCCCAGGACAACCCCCCCATTAGTACAGACCGCCCCCCAGGACAACCCCCCCATTAGTACAGACCCCCCAGGACAACCCCCCCATTAGTACAGACCCCCCAGGACAACCCCCCCATTAGTACAGACCCCCCAGGACAACCCCCCATTAGTACAGACCGCCCCCCCAGGACAACCCCCCCATTAGTACAGACCGCCCCCCCAGGACAACCCCCCCATTAGTACAGACCGCCCCCCCAGGACAACCCCCCCCATTAGTACAGACCGCCCCCCCAGGACAAGCCCCCCATTAGTACAGACCGCCCCCCCAGGACAACCCCCCCATTAGTACAGACCGCCCCCCCCAGGACAACCCCCCCATTAGTACAGACCGCCCCCCCCAGGACAACCCCCCCATTAGTACAGACCGCCCCCCCAGGACAACCCCCCCATTAGTACAGACCGCCCCCCCAGGACAACCCCCCATTAGTACAGACCGCCCCCCCAGGACAACCCCCCCATTAGTACAGACCGCCCCCCCAGGACAACCCCCCCATTAGTACAGACCGCCCCCCCAGGACAACCCCCCCATTAGTACAGACCGCCCCCCCCAGGACAACCCCCCCATTAGTACAGACCGCCCCCCCAGGACAACCCCCCCCATTAGTACAGACCGCCCCCCCCAGGACAACCCCCCCATTAGTACAGACCGCCCCCCCAGGACAACCCCCCCATTAGTACAGACCGCCCCAGGGACAAACCTCCCTCTATCAGTACAGACAGACACATTAACACCCGGGCAGCAGCTAGAGAGGCAGGGCCGGTCCCAGGCGGGTGCACGGGGTGCAGTGCACCCAGGCGCCAGAGAGGTGGGGGCGCTGAAGCGCCAGAGTGCTCCCCTCCCTCCTCCGTGTCCAGAAGTAGCTCTGTCCGCAGCAGCTCACCGCCTTGGAGCGGCCGCGCCGGCGCCGGCGCCACTGTGCTTTACATTGCTAGAGCGAGCCTGTCCCCCCTCCCTCCTCCTCCTGTCAGAGGAGAGCAGCCGCCGGAGATCGGAGCGGCTGGTCTCTGTGTTGAGACAGACCAGCCGCGCAGTGACTTCGCTGGGGGGAGGGGGGGCGGCCCGTGCCTGCAGCCTGACACAGGTTCTCTCTCTCCTCCGCTGTCTCTCACTCCAGCTCGATCTGTTCTTCACCCGGGCGGCGTGGCTGCACACTGTCCTCTCTAGCTGCTGCCCGGGTGTTAATGTGTCTGTCTGTACTGATAGAGGGAGGTTTGTCCCTGGGGCGGTCTGTACTAATGGGGGGGTTGTCCTGGGGGGGCGGTCTGTACTAATGGGGGGGTTGTCCTGGGGGGGGCGGTCTGTACTAATGGGGGGGGTTGTCCTGGGGGGGCGGTCTGTACTAATGGGGGGGTTGTCCTGGGGGGGGCGGTCTGTACTAATGGGGGGGTTGTCCTGGGGGGGCGGTCTGTACTAATGGGGGGGTTGTCCTGGGGGGGCGGTCTGTACTAATGGGGGGGTTGTCCTGGGGGGGCGGTCTGTACTAATGGGGGGTTGTCCTGGGGGGGCGGTCTGTACTAATGGGGGGGTTGTCCTGGGGGGGCGGTCTGTACTAATGGGGGGGTTGTCCTGGGGGGGGCGGTCTGTACTAATGGGGGGGTTGTCCTGGGGGGGGGCGGTCTGTACTAATGGGGGGGTTGTCCTGGGGGGGCGGTCTGTACTAATGGGGGGCTTGTCCTGGGGGGGCGGTCTGTACTAATGGGGGGGGTTGTCCTGGGGGGGCGGTCTGTACTAATGGGGGGGTTGTCCTGGGGGGGCGGTCTGTACTAATGGGGGGGTTGTCCTGGGGGGGCGGTCTGTACTAATGGGGGGTTGTCCTGGGGGGTCTGTACTAATGGGGGGGTTGTCCTGGGGGGTCTGTACTAATGGGGGGGTTGTCCTGGGGGGTCTGTACTAATGGGGGGGTTGTCCTGGGGGGCGGTCTGTACTAATGGGGGGGTTGTCCTGGGGGGGCGGTCTGTACTAATGGGGGGGTTGTCCTGGGGGGGCGGTCTGTACTAATGGGGGGGTTGTCCTGGGGGGGTTGTCCTGGGGGGGCGGTCTGTACTAATGGGGGGTTGTCCTGGGGGGTCTGTACTAATGGGGGGGTTGTCCTGGGGGGTCTGTACTAATGGGGGGGTTGTCCTGGGGGATCTGTACTAATGGGGGGGTTGTCCTGGGGGGTCTGTACTAATGGGGGGGTTGTCCTGGGGGGTCTGTACTAATGGGGGGGTTGTCCTGGGGGGTCTGTACTAATGGGGGGGTTGTCCTGGGGGGTCTGTACTAATGGGGGGTTGTCCTGGGGGGTCTGTACTAATGGGGGGGTTGTCCTGGGGGGTCTGTACTAATGGGGGGTTGTCCTGGGGGCGGTCTGTACTAATGGGGGGTTGTCCTGGGGGGTCTGTACTAATGGGGGGGTTGTCCTGGGGGGTCTGTACTAATGGGGGGGTTGTCCTGGGGGGTCTGTATTAGTGGGGGGGTTGTCCTGGGGGGTCTGTACTAATGGGGGGGTTGTCCTGGGGGGTCTGTACTAATGGGGGGGTTGTCCTGGGGGGTCTGTACTAATGGGGGGGTTGTCCTGGGGGGTCTGTACTAATGGGGGGTTGTCCTGGGGGTCTGTACTAATGGGGGGGTTGTCCTGGGGGGTCTGTACTAATGGAGGGGGAGTTGTCTTGGGGGGGTCTGTACTAATGGAGGGGGGATTTGTCCTGGGGGTCTGTACTAATGGAGGTGGGTTGTTCTAGGGGGTCTGTACTAATGGAGGGGGGGTGTTTGTCCGGGGGGTCTGTACTAATGGAGGGGGGGTCCTGGGGGGGGTCTGTACTAATGGAGGGGGGTTTGTCCTGGTGGGGGGTCTGTACTAATGGAGGGGGGTTTGTCCTGGTGGGGGGTCTGTACTAATGAAGGGGGGATTTGTCCTGTGGGGGCTGTACTAGTGGAGGGGGGGTTCTCCTGGGGGGTCTGTAGTAATGGAGGGGGTTTGTCCTGGGGGGTCTGTACTAATGGAGGGGGGGTTTGTCCTGGGGGGGTCTGTACTAATGAAGGGGGATTTGTCCTGTGGAGGTCTGTACTAGTGGAGGGGGGTTCTCCTAGGGGGTCTGTACTAATGGAGGGGGTTTGTCCTGGGGGTCTGTACTAATAGAGGGGGGGTTTGTCCTGGGGGTCTGTACTAATGGAGGGGGGTTGTCCTGGGGGGGTCTGTACTAATGAAGGGGGGCTTTGTCCTGGGAGGGATCTGTACTAATGGAGGGGGGGTTGTCCTGGTGGGGGTCTACTAATGGAGGGGGGGTGGTTTGTCCTGGGGGGGTCTATACTGATGAAGGGGGGTCTGTACTGAGAGAGGGGTTTATACTTAGTGGGGGTCTATACTTAGTGGAGGGAGGTCTGTACTGAGGGGCGACTAAAGTTGGTGGAAGGAGGGTGACACCATGTTATACCGCACTTGGTGACACCAACCCTAGTGACGTCACTGCAGCTGCAGGCTCTTCTTTCGCCCCTTCCCCTCCCTCTCCCTCTCCTCCGCACGTGCACTGCTATACTAGTGAGCGGCGCTGACCAGCACAGCCTCCCACTATGTTTCTTCCCCCGCCTTCATATCAGCCAGGGAAAAATAGAATAGAAAAAGGAGAAGAGGATTGTGGGACATGTAGTCCCGAGGACTGGCAGCCCCACTGTAACACGGAAACTGCAGTCCACGCAGCATGCTCAGCTAAATGGGAGAGAGATACAGGAGCCTGGGAAAGCTTTCAAGGAAGTACACCCAGGACTCCAGAGGGAGAGGGCAGTGCTCAGGGAACACCATCAGAGAGGAAACCCCGCTGCCCTGCGCCACCAGAGGGAAAGCCACACAGCCTGGTGCCATCCTTGGCAGAGAAAGGAATGGAGTCATTGCCAGAATACAGATCTGGGTGCTACCCAGCGGAGTCACCACGGGCAATTCAGAGTGAGCTTACTCCTGATCAGAGGAACCATCGCTGGGTCAGGTGAGAGGGCCAATCGGCCATTATCTACTAATGTCCATAGGAACTGCAGTCTCTGACCATCTCCTGTATAATATCTGCAGTCTCTGATCATCTCCTGTATCATGTCTGCAGTCTCTGATCATCTCCTGTACTATGTCTGCAGTCCCTGACCTTCTCTTGTATCATGTCTGCAGTCTCTGACCATCTCCTGTATCATGTCTGCAGTCTCTGATCATCTCCTGTACTATGTCTGCAGTCTCTGATCATCTCCTGTACTATGTCTGCAGTCTCTGATCATCTCCTGTACTATGTCTGCAGTCTCTGACCATCTCCTGTATTATATCTGCAGTCTCTGACCTTCTCTTGTATCATGTCTGCAGTCTCTGACCTTCTCTTGTATCATATCTGCAGTCTCTGATCATCTCCTGTACCATGTCTGCAGTCTCTGACCATCTCCTGTACTATGTCTGCAGTCTCTGACTGTCTCTTGTATCATGTCTACAGTCTCTGACCATGTCCTCTACTATGTCTGCAGTCTCTGATCATCTCCTGTACCATGTCTGCAGTCTCTGATCATCTCCTGTACTATGTCTACAGTCTCTGATCATCTCCTGTACCATGTCTGCAGTCTCTGATCATCTCCTGTACTATGTCTGCAGTCTCTGATCATCTCCTGTACCATGTCTACAGTCTCTGATCATCTCCTGTACCATGTCTGCAGTCTCTGATCATCTCCTGTACCATGTCTGCAGTCTCTGATCATCTCCTGTACTATGTCTACAGTCTCTGATCATCTCCTGTACCATGTCTGCAGTCTCTGACCATCTCCTGTACTATGTCTGCAGTCTCTGATCATCTCCTGTACCATGTCTGCAGTCTCTGATCATCTCCTGTACTATGTCTGCAGTCTCTGACCATCTCCTGTACTATGTCTGCAGTCTCTGATCATCTCCTGTACCATGTCTGCAGTCTCTGATCGTCTCCTGTACTATGTCTGCAGTCTCTGATCATCTCCTGTACCATGTCTGCAGTCTCTGACCATCTCCTGTACCATGTCTGCAGTCTCTGATCGTCTCCTGTACTATGTCTGCAGTCTCTGATCATCTCCTGTACCATGTCTGCAGTCTCTGATCGTCTCCTGTACTATGTCTGCAGTCTCTGATCATCTCCTGTACCATGTCTGCAGTCTCTGATCGTCTCCTGTACCACGTCTACAGTCTCTGATCATCTCCTGTACCACGTCTGCAGTCTCTGATCATCTCCTTTATTATGTCTGCAGTCTCTGATCATCTCCTGTATTATGTCTGCAGTCTCTGATCGTCTCCTGTACCACGTCTACAGTCTCTGATCATCTCCTGTACCACGTCTGCAGTCTCTGATCATCTCCTTTATTATGTCTGCAGTCTCTGATCATCTCCTGTATTATGTCTGCAGTCTCTGATCGTCTCCTGTACCACGTCTACAGTCTCTGATCATCTCCTGTACCACGTCTGCAGTCTCTGATCATCTCCTTTATTATGTCTGCAGTCTCTGATCATCTCCTGTATTATGTCTGCAGTCTCTGATCATCTCCTGTACCATGTCTGCAGTCTCTGATCATCTCCTGTACCATGTCTGCAGTCTCTGATCATCTCCTGTACCATGTCTGCAGTCTCTGATCATCTCCTGTACCATGTCTGCAGTCTCTGATCATCTCCTGTACTATGTCTGCAGTCTCTGATCATCTCCTGTACTATGTCTGCAGTCTCTGACCATCTCCTGTACTATGTCTGCAGTCTCTGATCATCTCCTGTACTATGTCTGCAGTCTCTGATCATCTCCTGTACTATGTCTGCAGTTTCTGATCATCTCCTGTACCATGTCTGCAGTCTCTGATCGTCTCCTGTACTATGTCTGCAGTCTCTGATCATCTCCTGTACCATGTCTGCAGTCTCTGATCGTCTCCTGTACTATGTCTACAGTCTCTGATCATCTCCTGTACCACGTCTGCAGTCTCTGATCGTCTCCTGTACTATGTATACAGTCTCTGATCATCTCCTGTACCACGTCTGCAGTCTCTGATCATCTCCTTTATTATGTCTGCAGTCTCTGATCATCTCCTGCATTATGTCTGCAGTCTCTGATCATCTCCTGTACCATGTCTGCAGTCTCTGATCATCTCCTGTACCATGTCTGCAGTCTCTGATCATCTCCTGTACCATGTCTGCAGTCTCTGATCATCTCCTGTACCATGTCTGCAGTCTCTGATCATCTCCTGTACCATGTCTGCAGTCTCTGATCATCTCCTGTACTATGTCTGCAGTCTCTGATCATCTCCTGTACTATGTCTGAAGTCTCTGACCATCTCCTGTACTATGTCTGCAGTCTCTGATCATCTCCTGTACCATGTCTGCAGTCTCTGATCGTCTCCTGTACTATGTCTGCAGTCTCTGATCATCTCCTGTACCATGTCTGCAGTCTCTGATCATCTCCTGTACCATGTCTGCAGTCTAATCATCTCCTGTACCATGTCTGCAGTCTCTGATCATCTCCTGTACCATGTCTGCAGTCTCTGATCATCTCCTGTACTATGTCTGCAGTCTCTGACCATCTCCTGTACTATGTCTGCAGTCTCTGATCATCTCCTGTACTATGTCTGCAGTTTCTGATCATCTCCTGTACCATGTCTGCAGTCTCTGATCGTCTCCTGTACTATGTCTACAGTCTCTGATCATCTCCTGTACCACGTCTGCAGTCTCTGATCGTCTCCTGTACTATGTATACAGTCTCTGATCATCTCCTGTACCACGTCTGCAGTCTCTGATCATCTCCTTTATTATATCTGCAGTCTCTGATCATCTCCTGTATTATGTCTGCAGTCTCTGATCATCTCCTGTACCATGTCTGCAGTCTCTGATCATCTCCTGTACCATGTCTGCAGTCTCTGATTATCTCCTGTACCATGTCTGCAGTCTCTGATCATCTCCTGTACTATGTCTGCAGTCTCTGATCATCTCCTGTACTATGTCTGAAGTCTCTGACCATCTCCTGTACTATGTCTGCAGTCTCTGATCATCTCCTGTACCATGTCTGCAGTCTCTGATCGTCTCCTGTACCATGTCTGCAGTCTCTGATCATCTCCTGTACCATGTCTGCAGTCTCTGATCATCTCCTGTACCATGTCTGCAGTCTGATCATCTCCTGTACCATGTCTGCAGTCTCTGATCATCTCCTGTACCATGTCTGCAGTCTCTGATCATCTCCTGTACTATGTCTGCAGTCTCTGATCATCTCCTGTACTATGTCTGCAGTCTCTGACCATCTCCTGTACTATGTCTGCAATCTCTGTCCAGCTCTTGTACTATGTCTGCAGTCTCTGACCATCTCCTGTACTATGTCTGCAGTCTCTGATCATCTCCTGTACTATGTCTGCAGTCTCTGTCCAGCTCTTGTACCATGTCTGCAGTCTCTGATCATCTCCTGTACTATGTCTGCAGTCTCTGATCATCTCCTGTACCATGTCTGCAGTCTCTGATCGTCTCCTGTACTATGTCTACAGTCTCTGATCATCTCCTGTACCACGTCTGCAGTCTCTGATCATCTCCTTTATTATGTCTGCAGTCTCTGATCATCTCCTGTATTATGTCTGCAGTCTCTGATCATCTCCTGTACCATGTCTGCAGTCTCTGATCATCTCCTGTACTATGTCTGCAGTCTGATCATCTCCTGTACCATGTCTGCAGTCTCTGATCATCTCCTGTACCATGTCTGCAGTCTCTGATCATCTCCTGTACTATGTCTGCAGTCTGATCATCTCCTGTACCATGTCTGCAGTCTCTGATCATCTCCTGTACCATGTCTGCAGTCTCTGATCATCTCCTGTACCATGTCTGCAGTCTCTGATCATCTCCTGTACTATGTCTGCAGTCTCTGATCATCTCCTGTATCATGTCTGCAGTCTCTGATCATCTCCTGTACTATGTCTGCAGTCTCTGTCCAGCTCTTGTATCATGTCTGCAGTCTTTGACCGTATCCTGTATTATGTCTGGGGACTCTTTCTAACAGAAGCCCTCTCTGTGTGCATCAGAGAGGTTCCCCTCCAGGTCTCATTAGTGTTCTCTCTTCCTGTATTTTCTTTATTGTTAAGAGATCATGGGAGGATTTCAGGGTAACAAAGACTTCTTAGGGGAGCAGCTCTGTATTTGAGTCGTTGCCATAGAATCATTTGTAAAGGGGTGGAGTTGGTAAGATGACCACGCCCATGTGGGGGCGCCAGAAATATTTCTGCACCCAGGCGCCGGTGACCCTAGGATCGGCCCTGCCCCCCATTAGTACAGACCGCCCCCCCAGGACAACCCCCCCATTAGTACAGACCGCCCCAGGGACAAACCTCCCTCTATCAGTACAGACAGACACATTAACACCCGGGCAGCAGCTAGAGAGGACAGTGTGCAGCCACGCCGCCCGGGTGAAGAACAGATCGAGCTGGAGTGAGAGACAGCGGAGGAGAGAGAGAACCTGTGTCAGGCTGCAGGCACGGGCCGCCCCCCCTCCCCCCAGCGAAGTCACTGCGCGGCTGGTCTGTCTCAACACAGAGACCAGCCGCTCCGATCTCCGGCGGCTGCTCTCCTCTGACAGGAGGAGGAGGGAGGGGGGACAGGCTCGCTCTAGCAATGTAAAGCACAGTGGCGCCGGCGCCGGCGCGGCCGCTCCAAGGCGGTGAGCTGCTGCGGACAGAGCTACTTCTGGACACGGAGGAGGGAGGGGAGCACTCTGGCGCTTCAGCGCCCCCACCTCTCTGGCGCCTGGGTGCACTGCACCCCGTGCACCCGCCTGGGACCGGCCCTGATGGTGGCGGCAGCTGCCGAGAACTGAGCGGGTTCTCGGCGTCGCCTGCTGACATCGCTGGACCCTGGGACAGGTAAGTGGCCATTTATTAAAAGTCAGCAGCTGCAGTATTTGTAGCTGCTGGCTTTTAATATTTTTTTTTTTGGCGGTTTAGGTGGACCCCCGCTTTAATATTTACAAAATTAAGTGTATCTGCACTGAAAGTATAGTTACTTTTATGGTTATTTATACTTTGAGATGTATACCAGTGTAACATACATTCTGAATGTTTAGTTTTTCTATCAGACATGGCTAAACTGCATAAGTCCACCCCTTCCCTTTTGTCTGTAATTTAATGATCCTGGAACAAACTTGATGGTATTGCTGGAGAAGCTGGTACTAGGAAGATTCTCACAGTGAAGGTGAATGGTGATGCAAGATGCAGAGAGAGACTTCTGGAAGTACACTACTACTGCCCTCCTATAATGTTCTCATTTTCCATTTAGAATGGTACCCCAGTTCATGAATACAGTAGGTGGCAATGCGTGTGTTTGGTGATCTTGGAACAGACCTGATAGTATTGCTGGGGAAGCCGGTACTTAGAAGATTCTCATAGTGAAAGTGATTTGTAATGCAGGACACAGGAGGCTACTGGAAGTACACTACTACTGCCCTCCTACTATGTTCTCAAATTCCATTTAGAATGGCACCCCAATGCATGAATATAGTAGGTGGCAAGGTGTTTGTTGGAGTGGGCGCATTTAAAAAATGCTCCAGTGACTTTTTATGCCTATCGGTAGCCCATTCTGAACTTATGAACTGCATTAATAAAACTGATGTATTGCGCAAAATACCACATGTAAACAAATTTGCTGCAATGGAACAGTATATTTTGAAGGGTCCCCTAAACCCATATCTGTGTAATTTCTTCAGTGTTGTCACATGAAAAGATATAATAAAATATTTACAAAAATGTGAGGGGTGTACTCACTTTTGTGAGATACTGTATATGTTTTTGGTTGAACTTGATGGACATACACTATATTACCAAAAGTATTGGAACGCCCGCCTTTACAAGGACATGAACTTTAATGGCATCACAGTCTTATGCCCCGTACACACGGTCAGATTTTCCGATGGACATTGTCCGATCGGAGCGTGTTGTCGGAAATTCCGACCTTGTGTGGGCGCCATCGGACATTTTCCATCGGATTTTCCGACACACAAAGTTGGACAGCAGGAGATAAAATTTTCCGACAACAAAATCCGATCGCGTCAATTCTGACCGTGTGTGGCCTGTTCCGACGCACAAAGTGCCACACATGCTCAGAAGAAATTCCGACACGGGACAGCTCGTTCTGGTAAACTTAGCGTTCACAATGGATACAGCACTTTTGTCACGCTGCAATGTTCAAAATGGTTTAATACAGCGCACTCTCTTCTTCTTTATAATGTGACAAGAATTAAGTCGTTTTGATGCTCATATTCACACACACTTCTCACAAACTTCTTTCGTTATATTTATCGGGATTCCCTCAATATATTTAGATTTCTCACATCTGACAACAAAATTTTTTGTTATTTTTGGACTTTGATGTCGATTCTTTTTTTGTGTTTCTCTTTCTTTTTTTTTTTTTTTTTTTGTGATTTTGATTTGTACTCCCGAAAATGTTTGTGTGTGTTTTTGGTGACAAGTTCCCACAACTCCACTAATATGTTGTTCTATTTAATCTGTAGGAGATTGTTTGGTGTTGTTGTCCCTTGTTAATTTCACATTGTACTTTAGAAATGTACCTGAATCCTCACCAACAAACTGTCCTTTTTGGATGAAAACACACACAGGAGAGTAGAATTTCCCTAAAAAAATTTTATTAAGGGCTCACAACTAAACAAAGAGGGAGGCAATGCTGGAGAAACTGCAGAAGTGGGTGAAGCCTTGGACCCCCAGGGCACACATCAATTATTTCAAAGCAAAATTGGTGGCCTGAGGAGTCCTTATCTAAGGGAGGGCAGTCTGGTCCAGAAGTCCCAGAGATCCGGAAAGCAGCAGATGACATCTGTGTCCCCAGGCTGTGGTCATACAAGAGACTGCAGATTCTGTCAGACTAGACTGAACCCAGGGCCATCACTCTTTGGTCTTCCCTCCACGCTTCCTTCCAGGCTTTGGCTGTGGTGGTCTAGTTGTGGCAGCAGGAGGAGGAGGAGGAGGATCGTCCCTCTCCATGACATCCGTCTTGTGTGTCAGTTCCCCACTCAACCCCTTACGTAGGACTTTATAAATCAGGTCCTCAGAGATCTTGCGTTGGCCCTCCTGCATGCCCTGCAATTTTGTGGCAGCCATGCAGGCAAAGGCCTCTTCAGGACTGGGGAAGGCTCTGAGGGACGCCGAAGCCTCCTGGATCAGCCTGTATGCTGAATCCTGCACGGGACTCGGAGTGGCCTTCCTGGCCCTTTTGTATGGAAGGCGGAGGGGAGGAACCTGAGACTCAGTCAGGCTGCGACTGGTCCCAGGCTTCTCCTGGCTGCAACTTAGCCCCGCCTCCTCCTGGCTGCCACTAATCCCCGCCTCCTCCTGGCTGCCACATTCCACAACCTCCTCCTGGCTGAGGTCTTCCTGTGTATGAAAAAGGGACATAGTTTTAGTTTTTTATTCATCAATCACACACAATTTTCACCTCCTGACTGCTGCAAATTGAATGTTAACAAATATAACAGACTATCCTTCTGAGCCCAGCAGTTTTCATTCTTTTCCCAATTTTGGGTGCCCACTACTGTCTATTGATATGTAAAGCACTTTCAATCAGCAATTAGTGATCAATAATAACATCTAGTAAACATAATTTCTTTATTGCCCAGAAATCTGTAGAAGAATGCTATACCTGACTCCAGCTGGGCTCCTCCACTTCTTCCTGGCTGGAAGGCCCAGGTTGGACATCGGAAGCCTCAGCTGGGGTGGAAGGAAGAGTGGAAGGAAGAGTGGAGAGGGATTCCCTGACTTCAGTGTGGTCTGACAGAAATCGCAGTCTCTCGTAGTACCACAGCCTGGGGACATAAACGTCATCTGCTGCAGCTCCGGACCTCTGGGAATCTGACCTTCTTGCGCTCCCTCAGATACGTGCTCCTCAGGCCACCAATTTTAGCTTTCAAATAAGGGATGGTTGCTGTGGGGACCACCGGCTTCACCAACTCCAGCAGTTTCTCCAGCGCTGCCTGCCTCTTCTGTTTGTGATTATAGTGGGGGTGTCTCACTTGCCACAGACAGGGCAGCTCCCTGTACTTGTCTATGAACAGGGGCAGGAAATTGTGGTCGTTGAACCCATCCATTTTCTCTGTAAGACACAACACAAGACAAAGCCTAATGTCAGGCCAAACTCCCCTAATCTTGTTACAATATAGGCTTCCATTTCGAAGCAGTATAGGCCCAAGTTTAGATCCTACCTTCGTTAGCACGATCGGCGTCTCCGATGCTCCTTCCTCCGCTCACAGATCGTACGTAAGACGTGCGCGTTATGATTTATACACACTGCGCATGCGTATAACTCCGCCCGCCCCTGACGTTCTTTCTAGTCTATTCCCTGCCCCTTTTCGTTCGGCGCAGTGGGGGAAGAGCACATGGCGGATAGACAGCAGGATCGTGCTAATTGTAGCAACGAGGAGGAGGAGGAGGAGGAGGAGGAAAGGCTGGAGCCTGAAACGTCCCGATCCAGAAAGAGATTAAAGGACTCAAATATGTCCTTTGGGGAGATGTTGGAGATGGTGGACATCCTGAAGAAGGCCGACTATGATGGAAAGTATGGGCCTTACCCCAACCCCAATGTCAGAAAGGCCAAGATCATGGCGAAAGTGGTCAGGAGTCTGCACCGGAAATTCGGGGTACGACGATCGAAAGATCAGCTCAGGAAGCGGTGGTCGGACCTGAAATTACGAGAACATGAGCAGTACAGAAAGATCCGGAGAGTGCTGCAAAAAAGTAAGTAGTTGTGCTGTGTTCCTATTCTTTATGTTTATGACGTTCGTGCTGCTCCATGTGCTTTTAGGAACTGTTGTACAGTTTAAAATGGCAACTTTCATGTTCATGGGCACATTATTCGTTCGGATCACACATTGTTATTTCGGACGATAAAATAACATTGTTTAGGCCATATGCATTTGGCCACCATTTTGACGCCCTATACTTGTCTTCAAAGAATTGGGTTGTGTAGATGGCTTTGTTACTAGAATGAAATGCAAACTAGATTGTGTGTAAGGAGAGGACACTGAGCAGCTGTTTTCACATCTTGACACTGGAGCACTAGTGTGGGACACAAGAACACCATTTTTATTAGGGGGGCCACACAGGTGCCCCAGTGTATACTATAGGGGGGGCTACATCTGTGAAGCTTTTACCAAACAGGTAAAGTATTGCAGCTTGACAAAGGGCAATAAAAAATATACATCTTGGAACTCGGCTAAAATAGACAATTGTACCCCACTTCCAAGCAATGTTTCATCTTTATAGTTCTGACATTAAATATCTGTGTGCTAATTATACCATTTTTGTTTTACATAGGGGAGAAAAGACTCGGAGGACACCCCTCATCCGAGGAGACCAGAGCCCCCCCCCCCCTCTGGAAGAAGGGGAAATCCCCCCAACACAAGCTGAGCAGGAGGAAGAAGAAGATGTGGTGGAACTAGTCACCACAACAGGTGAGTGTCTGCAACCACAGGCTCAGACAAGAGATGGATTGCGGCATTTTTTTGCAAACCTAATTTATTTTGGGTTTCCTCTCTTTTTAGGTGATCGTGAGGTTGTGGATCCAGATCCTTTCACATCCGAAAGTGCCCAGATCCTGATCGGGGAGATCATGGGGTGTAATTTACAATTGGAAAACATCAAGCAAAACATCAATGATGTTATTCCAAAATATAAAAACATCATTGATGTTTTGGGGCGAGTTTAAAGCCCCTCCAAATCACTTTCTTCTTTTGTGTGCTACAATGTGCGAAATGTTTTTGTGATTTTTCCCAAAGCCAAATTTGGAGGATGCACACAGTGTGTCAACATGTGCTATCTGCTATCAAGGGAGATCAATGGACGCGTTTTGGGGGTGCAACCCCTTCCTCAACAATAAAGTAGCGGTGAGGAAGGGCTTTCTCCCCCAAAACACGTCCCTTGATCCCCCGTGATGGCAGATAGCACATGTTGACATTGTGAAATTTGTGTGCATCTTCCAAATTTGGCTTTTCCAGGGGTGATTTCCCCCCATCTGAACGCAATATCAAACACAGTTCCTAAATACTCATATCTGATATTGCCTTCAAGTTCTACCAAATGTGAACTTTGTAAGATCAAGATTTGTGTCTTTCTTGTTGGTTTTACACAGGCCTGTTTTCAATAAAATGCACATT
Source organism: Aquarana catesbeiana (assembly GCF_042186555.1). Taxonomy (NCBI): domain Eukaryota; kingdom Metazoa; phylum Chordata; class Amphibia; order Anura; family Ranidae; genus Aquarana; species Aquarana catesbeiana. The sequence goes on along the minus strand of NC_133330.1, from coordinate 269,782,344 downwards.
TTGATTTTGGATAATGACACCACAAAAATTGTTATACAACAAACATGTTGGTTTGTCAGAAAAACCTTTGGTAAATGCACATGTGATTGTGCAGGTATTAAAAAGATTGTTCATCAAGAATGTGTGGATTATTGTCTCAACGCTACAACACTTTTGGGGTGATGTAATTGTTGTTTTATGAGAAAATGGGGGTTATTTCCTAAGGGCAAATACACTTTGCACTACAAGTGCAGTTTCAGTGCAGTTGCAAGTGCACTTGTGGTGAAAAGTGTCTTTGCATTTAGTAAATAACAGCCAACAGTGCTTTGTATAAGGTTACACAATCACGATATTTTCTGCACTCCACACATTTCTGTCAGGGTCAGCTAAAACAAACACAAGCAGTAAATGTCCACAAAGAAGAGCCTGGGGGGAGATGCCTGTCGAGAACTTGAGGTCCTGCAGACTTCTCCCTGTGGCCAAATACCGCAAGGTAGCGACCAACCTCTGCTCCGGAGTGATGTCTTGCCTCATGCAGGTATCCTGCCTGCTAATATAAGGGGTCAGCAAAGCCAACAAACGGTGAAACACGGGGTCCGTCATCCGGAGAAAGTTCCTGAAATCATCAGGATTATTCTCACGGATATCACAGAGCAAAGGCATATGAGAGAACTGGTCACGCTGAAGCAACCAATTCTTGGTCCATGAACTCCTCCCCACCCTGTTCATGGACTGGACTTGTGTCAAGGTCAGGACCCCAACACCAAGCCCCCGCACAGCACGAACTCTACGGGGAGTACGCATACGAAACATGGCTAGAAAACGGTCGGCTGCTCAGAACGAAGTAACAGAACGCACTGAAGAACAGCAAGGCCTGTGAAGAGCGACCTGAAAAACAGCAACGAGCAGGCAAGATCACACAGAAAACTCCGATACGAACTGACTGCACGCACTGAAGAGCAGATACAAACCCACAAGCACAAACTGAACGTCAGAAAACGATCTGAAAGCCACGAGTCTGAAAAAGCGTGAATCGTCTCTCACCAAACTTTTACTAACACGAGATTAGCAAAAGGAGCCCAAAGGGTGCAGCGCTTGGTTCTGAACCGGCCTTTTCTAGTCTCGTCGTACGTGGTGTACGTCACCGCGTTGTTGGCGATCGGAAATTCCGACAACTTTGTGCGACCGTGTGTAGGCAAAACAAGTTTGAGCCAACATCCGTCGGAAAAAATCCTAGGATTTTGTTGTCGGAATGTCCGAACAAAATCCGACCGTGTGTACGCCCTATTAGTCTGTAGGCTTCAATATTGAGTTGACCCACCCTTTGCAGCACTAACAGCTTCAACTCTTCTGGGAAGGCTGTCCACAAGGTTTAGGAGTGTGTCTATGGGAATGTTTGACCATTCTTCCAGAAGTGCATTTGTGAGGTCAGGCACTGATGTTGGATGAAAAGGTCTGGCTTGCAGTCTCCGTTGTAATTCATCCCAAGGGTGTTCTATCAGGTTGAGGTCAGAACTCTGTGCAGGCCAGTCAAGTTCCTCCACCCCAAACTTGCTCATCCTTTGTCTTTATGGACCTTGCTTTATGCACTGGTGCACAGTCATGTTGGAACAGGAAGGGGTCATGCCCAAACTGTTCCCACAAAGTTGGGAGCATGAAATTGTCCAAAATGTCTTGGTACTGAATGCTAACGCCTTAAGAGTTCCCTTCACTGAAACTAAAGGGCCAAGCCCAACCCTTGAAAAGCAACCCCACACCATAATCCCCCCCTCCACCAATTGATTTGGACCAGTGCACAAAGCAAGGTCCATAAAGACATGCATGAGTGATTTTGCGGAAGAGGAACTTGACTGGCCAGCACCTCAACCCAATACAACACCTTTGGGATGAATTAGAGCGGAGACTGCGAGCCAGGCCCAGAGACTTCCAAGCCAGAAGAGTTGAAGCTTTTATAGCTGCAAAGGGTGGGCAAACTCAATATTGAACCCTACGGACTAAGACTGGGATGCCATTAAAGTTCATGTGCGTGGAAAGGCAGGCGTCCCAATACTGGCAATATAGTGTATATAAAATTATTATTATTTTATTATTATACAGGATTTATATAGCCCCGATAGTTTGTGCAGCGTTTTACAACATATAAAAATAATGCAGATGGTTTTCCAGATATCCTGCAAAATCAAGGAAATAATTTTAAATGTATTTCAAATTTAAATATAAAGCATATATTCTCTGTTAAAAAAAAAAATTAAAAATTAAAGCATATATAAAGAAAAAATAATAAATGTAGCTAAACATTCATTAAAAAGGATAATTAAATGCATTTCACCCAAGACCAGTCATTCAAATACAGTCAAAATTCCACATAAATGTTAACACTTTTTAATTTTCTTCCTAGAAATAGATAAAGCTAGATCTATGAAAGGTCTGACAGTTTTATGGCAAGGGGCTGGCACGCATTAATCTCTCTGTTTCAGATACCAGGTCATCAATAGTCCTTACACATCCTCTGTAAACAAGCTTGAACTAGCCTGCCAAGTAAATCCTGTAGAGAATCCAGTCTCTGTGGCAAAACAGCCCTGCTTGGATCAGGACAGCGTTCCTGCTGGTTAAGTAGGCTTGTTTACTGTACTGTCAATACATACCTCGCAGGTGCGCTCACAAAAATAGCTAGGATGGGCTGTGAGGGTAAAACACAAACCGGCAATGTTTTCATGAATTTATTACAATGTGGATGCTTATGATTTTTTTCTTGTTTGGTTGTAGATTGTTTATTGAGAGTTTAGTATTTCATGGTATTTATTAGAAAAAAGTCTGTTGCTGGTGATGGGTTATTTTGGGACACCAGTCTTTAAATACCTGGGAGGCCTTTACCGTGGTGGAGTGAAACAGAATTTCCCAGCTTCAATGCAGTTTTTTGATCTGTGCTGTAAGCTTGTTATCAATAAATTTGTGTCACTGTAACCGATTTTGGCCCTATGAGACAATCAAGGGTAATCTAGGATAATAAAAAAATTAGGAAATTCAGCAATTATGTAAGTCTGCAGCTATTTTTGTTTTAAATGCTTTCATGAGGCCTGGCACTGCTGTCTGGTGTTTAGCTATACAGTTTGTGCTAGCATGCTTACTAAGCTTCTAAAATCAGACTTGTTCATTTCCCAGTGCTCATGGTTCTATTTAAAAAGCAACTCTACTTTTTAATCTCCTTTTAGCTGTCCTGATATTTTGGGAGAGCACATCAAAATAATCAACTCTGTAAATAATATTCATTACCACTTATGCAAGATATTTGAGTGTCTATTTTACACTTTTGAATACATTAAAATTTTGCTTACTTACAAGTATGGGGTCAGTCTCTGAGTCAACAATTAACAAAGGAATGCTCACATGCATATGGTATTAACCATTAGCCATTTCCACCTGACAACAGGCAACATTTCAAGATTCTCATCTCATCCCAGTGGAAACATCAAGATGATGTATAACTGTAATAAAAAAATAAAGTACTACAATTATTATGAAGTTGATAATTATGCTGTCCTAGTTCAAAATATGGTATGACCTTATAAGGAGCTAGCATACGGCTCTACAGAAAGATCGGGGTATCCTAGATGGAGGATTAAGTCTTTCCCCTCATTTACAGCCTCCAATCTGCAACTGGGATATCATAACCTCAGTTTAAATCACTGGTACTTTTAGGTCTCCTGCTTGTGTGTCTTCCCATAGTTACAAAGTAACAGCGGTTTATTGACCACGGTTCTACCTGCTGCCAGGACCGATCCTTTGCCTGTTTGCTGACTACAGTGGGGCAAAAAAGTATTTAGTCAGCCACCAATTGTGCAAGTTCTCCCACTTAAAAAGATGAGAGAGGCCTGTAATTGTCATCATAGGTATACCTCAACTATGAGAGACAAAATGTGGAAACAAATCCAGACAATCACATTGTCTGATTTTTGAAAGAATTTATTTGCAAATTATGGTGGAAAATAGGTATTTGGTCACCTACAAACAAGCAAGATTTCTGGCTCTCGTAGACCTGTATCTTCTTCTTTAAGAGGCTCCTCTGTCCTCCACTCATTACCTGTATTAATGGAACCTGTTTGAACTTGTTATCAGTATAAGAGACACCTGTCCACAACCTCAAACAGTCACACTCCAAACTCCACTATGGTGAAGACCAAAGAGCTGTCGAAGGACACCAGAAACAAAATTGTAGACCTGCACCAGGCTGGGAAGACTGAATCTGCAATAGGCAAGCAGCTTGGTGTAAAGAAATCAACTGTGGGAGCAATAATTAGAAAATGGAAGGCATACAAGACCCCTGATAATCTCCCTCAATCTGGGGCTCCACGCAAAATCTCACCCCATGGGGTCAAAATGATCACAAGAACGGTGAGCAAAAATCCCAGAACCACATGGGGGGACCTAGTGAATGACCTGCAGAGACCTGGGACCAACGTAACAAAGGCTACCATCAGTAACACACTACGCCGCCAGAGACTCAGATCCTGCAGTGCCAGACGTGTCCCCCTGCTTAAGCCGGTACATGTCTGGGCCTGTCTGAGGTTTGCTAGAGAGCATTTGGATGATCCAGAAGAGGATTGGGAGAATGTCATATGGTCAGATGAAACCAAAGTAGAACTGTTTTGTAGAAACACAACTCGTCGTGTTTGGAGGAGAAAGAATGCTGAGTTGCAACCAAAGAACACCATACCTACTGTGAAGTATGGGGTGGCAACATCATGCTTTGGGGCTGTTTCTCTGCAAAGGCAAAAGGAGGACTGATCCATGTACATGAAAGAATGAATGGGGCCATGTATCGTGAGATTTTGAGTGCAAACCTCCTCCCATCAGCAAGTGCATTGAAGATGAAACGTGGCTGGGTCTTTCAGCATGACAATGGTCCCAAACACACTGCCTGGGCACTGAAGGAGTGGCTTCGTAAGAAGCATTTCAAGGTCCTGGAGTGGCCTAGCCAGTCTCCAGATCTCAACCCCATAGAAAACCTTTGGAGGGAGTTGAAAGTCCGTGTTGCCCAGCGACAGCCGCAAAACATCACTGCTCTAGAGGAGATCTGCATGGAGGAATGGGCCAACATACCAGCAACTAGGGATGAGCTTCGAGTTCGAGTCGAACTCATGTTCGACTCGAACATTGGCTGTTCGCAAGTTCGCCAAACAGCGAACAATTTGAATGCCGCGGAACACCCTTTAAAAGTCTATGGGAGAAATCAAAAGTGCTAATTTTAAAGGCTTATATGCAAGTTATTGTCATAAAAAGTGTTTGGGGACCCGGTCCTGCCCCAGGGGACAAGGATCAATGCAAAAAAAAGTTTTCAAAACGGCCGTTTTTTTCAGGAGCGGTGATTTTAATAATGCTTAAAGTCAAACAATAAAAGTGTAATATCCCTTTAAATTTCATAGCTGGGGGGTGTCTATAGTATGCCTGTAAAGGGGCGCATGTTTCCCGTGTTTAGAACAGTCTGACAGCAAAATGACATTTCGAAGGAAAAAACCCATTTAAAACTACTCGCGGCTATTGCATTGCCGACAATACACATAGAAGTTCATTGATAAAAACGGCATGGGAATTTCCCACAGGGGAACCCCGAACCAAAATTTAAAAAAAAAAAAAATGACGTGGGAGTCCCCCTAAATTCCATACCAGGCCCTTCAGGTCTGGTATGGATATTAAGGGGAACCCCGGCCAAAAAAAAAAAAAAATGACGTGGGGTTCCCCCTAAATTCCATACCAGACCCTTCAGGTCTGGTATGGATTTTAAGGGGAACCCCGCGCCAAAAAAAAAAAAAAAAAAAAACGGCGGAGGGGTCCCCCCAAAAATCCATACCAGACCCTTATCCGAGCACGCAACCTGGCAGGCCACAGGAAAAGAGGGGGGGGACGAGAGTGCGCCCCCCCTCCTGAACCGTACCAGGCCACATGCCCTCAATATTGGGAGGGTGCTTTGGGGTAGCCCCCCAAAACACCTTGTCCCCATGTTGATGAGGACAAGGGCCTCATCCCCACAACCCTGGCCGGTGGTTGTGGGGGTCTGTGGGCGGGGGGCTTATTGGAATCTGGAAGCCCCCTTTAACAAGGGGGACCCCCAGATCCCGCCCCCACGTGTGAAATGGTAAGGGGGTACTTACCCCTACCATTTCACTAAAAAACTGTCAAAAATGTTAAAAATGACAAGAGACAGTTTTTGACAATTCCTTTATTTAAATGCTTCTTCTTTCTTCTATCTTCCTTCATCTTCTTCTTCTGGTTCTTCTGGTTCTTCCTCCGGCGTTCTCGTCCAGCATCTCCTCCGCGGCGTCTTCTATCTTCTTCTCCTCGGGCCGCTCCGCACCCATGGCATGGGGGGAGGCTCCCGCTCTTCTCTTCATCTTCTTCTCTTCTTCCTTCTTCTCTTCTTCTCTTCTTCATTTTCTTCTCCGGGCCGCTCCGCATCCATGCTGGCATGGAGGGAGGCTCCCGCTGTGTGACGGCGTCTCCTCGTCTGACGGTTCTTAAATAACGGGGGGCGGGGCCACCCGGTGACCCCGCCCCCCATCTGACGCACGGGACATGATGGGACCTCCCTGTGGCATTCCCCGTGACGTCATAGGGAAGTCCCGTCAAGTCACCGTGCGTCAGAGGGGGCGGGGTCACCGGGTGGCCCCGCCCTCCATTATTTAAGAACCGTCAGACGAGGAGACGCCGTCACACAGCGGGAGCCTCCCTCCATGCCAGCATGGGTGCGGAGCGGCCCGGAGAAGAAAATGAAGAAGAGAAGAAGAGTTGAAGAGAAGAAAAGAAGAAGAGAAGAGCGGGAGCCTCCCCCCATGCCATGGGTGCGTAGCGGCCCGAGGAGAAGAGGATAGAAGACGCCGCGGAGGAGATGCTGGACGAGAACGCCGGAGGAAGAACCAGAAGAGCCAGAAGAACCAGAAGAAGAAGATGAAGGAAGATAGAAGAAAGAAGAAGCATTTAAATAAAGGAATTGTCAAAAACTGTCTCTTGTCATTTTTAACATTTTTGACAGTTTTTTAGTGAAATGTTAGGGGTAAGTACCCCCTTACCATTTCACACAGGGGGGGGCCGGGATCTGGGGGTCCCCTTGTTAAAAGGGGGCTTCCAGATTCCGATAAGCCCCCCGCCCGCAGACCCCCACAACCACCGGCCAGGGTTGTTGGGATGAGGCCCTTGTCCTCATCAACATGGGGACAAGGTGTTTTGGGGGGCTACCCCAAAGCACCCTCCCAATGTTGAGGGCATGTGGCCTGGTACGGTTCTTTTCCTGTGGCCTGCCAGGTTGCGTGCTCGGATAAGGGTCTGGTATGGATTTTTGGGGGGACTCCACGCCGTTTTTTTTTTTTTTTTGGCGCAGGGTTCCCCTTAAAATCCATACCAGACCTGAAGGGTCTGGTATGGAATTTAGGGGGAACCCCACGTCATTTTTTTTTTAAATTTTGGCCGGGGTTCCCCTTAATATCCATCCATACCAGACTTGAAGGGCCTGGTATGGAATTTAGGGGGACTCCCACATCATTTTTTTTTTTTTAATTTTGGTTCGGGGTTCCCCTGTGGGGAATTACCATGCCGTTTTTATCAATGAACTTCTATGTGTATTGTCGGCAATGCAATAGCCGCGAGTAGTTTTAAATGGGTTTTTTCCTTCGAAATGTCATTTTGCTGTCAGACTGTTCTATACACGGGAAACATGCGCCCCTTTACAGGCATACTATAGACACCCCCCAGCTACGAAATTTAAAGGGATATTACACTTTTATTGTTTGACTTTAAGCATTATTAAAATCACTGCTCCTGAAAAAAATGGCCGTTTTTAAAACTTTTTTTTGCATTGATCCATGTCCCCTGGGGCAGGACCCAGGTCCCCAAACACTTTTTATGACAATAACTTGCCTATAAGCCTTTAAAATTAGCACTTTTGATTATTTATGTTCGTGTCCCATAGACTTTAACGGTGTTCGCGTGTTCGAACGAACTTTTTTCCTGTTCGCATGTTCTGGTGCGAACCGAACAGGGGGGTGTTCGGCTCATCCCTACCAGCAACAGTGTGTGACAACCTTGTGAAGACTTACAGAAAACGTTTGACCTCTGTCATTGCTAACAAAGGATATATAACAAAATATTGAGATGAACTTCTGATATTGACAAAATACTTATTTTCCACCATAATTTGCAAATAAATTCTTTCAAAAATCAGACAATGTGATTGTCTGGATTTGTTTTCATATTTTGCCTCTCATAGTTGAGGAATACCTACGATGACAATTACAGGCCTCTCTCGTCTTTTTAAGTGGGAGAACTTGCACAATTGGTGGCTGACTAAATACTTTTTTGCCCCACTGTATGTCTCTGGCTTAAATGTACCCATATGCACATCCCAGTGACTACACTCCTGCAAGACACAGGGCCAGTGAACATGGCATTCCTGGTGCCAGCCATGTGCCAGTAGGCTACGCTTGCTTGGCCTATAGGAACTGGGACTGCTATAGGTGACGTTACACTACACTATACTCATTGACCACTCGTAGAGAGGTGACCATTACAGTACATTGGTTTTGACACAATTGGTTGATTTGTTTGATAAACAAGATACAATGTCCAATACATAATAAGTCCAGACAGTGGAAAAAGTCTCACATGTGGTATCTCAATACTCGGGAGGAATAGCAGATTGTGTTTTGGGGTGTAATTCTAAGTATGACAATGCTGCGTGTGAGAAATATCTTATTAAATTGCCAACTTTGTAAGAAAAAAAATATTTTTAATTTTCCAAAAACTTGTGCCAATAAAATTAAGTTTTCAAAAGACTCACCATGTCTCTTAAAAATACCTTGTGGTGTTTACTCTCCTAAATGTGGTCATTTTATGGGTGTTTCCGCTGTCCTGGTGCTTCAGGGCCTCCAAAGCTGTGATAGGTAGTCTGGAAATTAGATGCATAATTTATGCCTCTATGTCAGGGCTGGCCGCTCAGCTGTCGGCTAATTGCCAGCTCCTATCTGTCATGAACAGGTGTGACCAGAACCGTGTGGACTGCAACAGAGGAAACCAAACGCATGTAAAGTGAAATAATGAAGTTTATTAAGATAAGTGAATATTAACACACCTCTAATACCAAACAGTGAACAACAATCTAACAACCAAACAGTGACACACACAAATAACAACAGACTAAATAATTATGTACAATAGATGGGAAATACCAGAATCGTAAATGTAGCCAGGCCAGGGTCATGCACAGGAGATCAGCAGATGGGGACAAGACAGGGCAGGGAGAAGGTGGACAGGATCGGGCTGCAGGGCAGGGGTACAAGATAACAGGGTCACAGGAGGAACAGGTTCAGGTTCAGGTTTCAGGTTCACAGGTACAGGTCGGGGCTCAAGGACAATACCAAGGCCAGTGTGTGAGTGCTTGCCGGGTATTAATACACATCTCCTGCAATTAGCCTCATGTGATGCCTGATCGCAGGCAATAATGTTAGCTCCACACTGTCAGGAGACACCCGCTAGTGGACACCAGTACTGCGGGCCAAGGATCAGACAGTGCCACCAGCAGGTGAAACCTTTCCTGACAGTTCCAGACTGCCAGGAGACACCAGCTGGTGGACACCAGTACTGCAAGCCAAAGGTCTGACAGCGCCACCAGCAGGTGTAACCTTTGCTGACAGTGGCCTCCCGACGCTCCATCTAGTCGCAGCTGTAAAAAGTCCATGGCATCAAGCCGGGCAGAGGCACACCAAGCTGGGCATGTAAAAGGTCCATGTCATTAAGCCGGGCAACAGGCAGAGGCACATAAAGCTGGGCAGCGGCACATCAAGCTTGGGCAGCAGGCAGTGGCACATCAAGCTGGGCAGCGGGCAGTGGCACATCAAGCTGGGCAGCGGGCAGTGGCACATCAAGCTGGGCAACGGGCAGTGGCACATAAAGCTGGGCAGCAGGTAGCGGCACATCAAGCTGGGCAGCGGGCAGTGGCACATCAAGCTGGGCAGCGGGCACAGGCACATCAAGCTGGGCAGCGGGCACAGGCACATCAAGCTGGGCAACGGGCATAGACATATCAAGCTTGGCAGTAGGCACAGACACATCAAGCTGGGCAGCTGGCATATCAGGCTGGGCAGCAGGCACATTAGGCTAGGCAGCAGGCACATCAGGCTGGGCAGTGGACAGAGGCGCATCAGGCTGGGCAGCGGACAGAGGCACATCAGGGTGGGCAGCGGACAGAGCTCCGGGTCATTTGGTTGGGTAGCAGGCTCCGGGTCATCTGGCTGGATAGCAGAACCGAGTCATCTGGCTGGATAGCATGCTTTAGGTCATCTGGCTGGGCAGCAGACACTGAAACATCAGGCCGCGCAGCGAGCACTGTATCAGCAGGCTGGGTAACGGGCGTCGGCTCAACAAGCTGGGTAACGAGCGCCAGCCCAGTAGGCTGGGCGACGGGCACCGGCCCAGCAAGCCAGTTGATGGATACTGGCTCGACAGGCTGGGTGACGGGCACCGGTTCAGCAGGCTGGGTAGCGGGCACCGGCTCCACAGGCCGGGTAATGGGCACCGGCTCCACAGGCTGGGTAATGGGCACCGGAACTTCAGGCTGGGACACGGGCACTGGAACTTCAGGCTGGGACATGAGCAACGGAACTTCAGGCTGGGACATGGGCAACGGAACCTCAGGCTGGAACACGGCACCGGAATTTCAGGCTGGAACACGGGCATGGAACTTCAGGCTGGAACACGGGCATGGAACTTCAGGCTGGAACACGGGCACCAGAACTTCAGGCTGGACAGCAGGCAGGAAGTTGGCAGGGTTAGGTGGGTCTTTAGGTTCAGTACCATCAGAGACTAACTTGACCCCATTGGTATTGGAGGTAGAATGGAGCAAGTTGGCTGGTGTGGAGGCAGTAAAAAAAGAGAAAGGAAATGGGACTTTGTACGCGGCAAGTCATTGGATTGTTCAATTTATTAAGAAATAGCAGATTACATTAAGGAAAGTGTCAATCTGTAATATAGGACACAATCCAGTGTAATACATTTGCATAAATATAGATATAAAACAATTATACAGAAGAAAGTACAGAATAATAAATAAACATATTAGTTACAAAAGGACACTCATCCATTCATAAAAGTTCAATGAACATGATCGATTTTTCATGGTGGGCCAAAATTATTTAAAGCATCAGTTTGATATAACTCGACGCACGTTTCATGGCTCTTGCCAATCATCAGGAGTGAGATGCTCTGAAAATAAATCAGTAATATTTATGAGTAGGGATATCCTTTAAACGGAGAAGCAATCTCTCAAAATAAAGGTGTGTAACTTACAGTGCGGCCAAATGGTGGTGCCCAACCTAGGATCCAAATGAAGAAGAGGAACAAGGATGATCATCTCACCTGGGGCTGAGGTGAGGAATCCCATCCAAGCCAGAAACAGCAGCCAGGTGAAGACCAGGTGACCATGTCACAGCCATGTGGTTCTGGTGTGTGCTTATCAGTCCATACTGCTCTGCAATGGTAAGAAAATGAAATCATGTGAAATGAATATGTGAAAGTAATGAGGGGAGCCTATATCAGTGGATGAGTGAAGTGATGAATGGTGTGATAAAATGTATGAACTAAACAACAAAGAAACAAACCCGCAAAAATAAAATAAGAAAGTGATTATATCCAAATCAAAAGGGGATGATGGACTGTGTAATGTGAAAGCTAAGAATAAACCCAAAAGAATATGGTGATGAGTATGAAACAAATAAAATTACCTAGTGTGTGGGTCTGTGACTGGAGACATAGCTGCTGTCCTGCTTGTGTGAAAGGTTGATGTGAAATGGTCAGCTGGCCAGCCTGAGCAGCTTATATCAGGCATAGGGCGGGTCCCCACCAACACCATGAGCCCTAATAGGATGGAGAGAGGGAGTGTGCTCAATGTTCAGGCAGGTAAATGCACCGAGCAGAGCATTCAATCATGATGCCGATGCATAGGAGGCAAGGCCCCAGCCCCCAACCTGTATAAGGAATAAGTGGGGAGGAAGGGAAAAGACTGTCATGCGTCTTTTTATTTGGATATAATCACTTACTTTCTTATTTTAATTTTGCGGGTTTGTTTCTTTGTTGTTTAGTTCATACATTTTATCACAACACCATTCACCACTTCACTCATCTACTGATATAGGCTCCACTCATTACTTACACACATTCATTTCAAATGATTTCATTTTCTTACTATTGCAGAGCAGTTTGGACTGATAAGCACACACCAGAACCACATGGCTGTGACATGGTCACCTGGTCTTCACCTGGCTGCTGTTTCTGGCTTGGATGGGATTCCTCACCTCAGCCCCGGGTGAGATGATCATTCTTGTCCCTCTTCTTCCTTTGGATCCTAGGTTGGGCACCACCATTTGGCCGCACTGTAAGTTACACACCTTTATTTTGAGAGATTGTTTCTCCGTTTAAAGGATATCCCTACTCATAAATATTACTGATTTATTTTCAGAGCATCTTACTCCTGATGATTGGCAAGAGCCATGAAACGTGTGTCGAGTTATATCAAACTGATGCTTTAAACAATTTTGGCCCACCATGAAAAATCGATCATGTTCATTGAACTTTTATGAATGGATGAGTGTCCTTTTGTAACTAATATGTTTATTTATTATTCTGTACTTTCTTCTGTATAATTGTTTTATATCTATATTTTTTTGCAAATGTATTACACTGGATTGTGTCCTATATTACAGATTGACACTTTCCTTAATGTAATCTGCTATTCCTTAATAAATTGAACAATCCAATGACTTGCCTCATACAAAGTCCCATTTCCTTTCTCTTTTTTTGTTGTATACATATTAGGGATGGGGGCTTGTCATTGCTACAATTATGTTGTGTTAGGTCGCATCTACTATATGGTGTGGAGGCAGGTTGGGATAGTGGCAGGATCGTATGGGTCGGGAAAAAACATTTTTTTCTTTGGTTTAATCACAGAAGTTTTGTATGTGACCGCAGAGCTGTAAGTAAGGGGTGTAACAGCTTGAAGGGAAGGGCTGGAATACGGTAAGGAAGAGGGAACAGTGGCTAGGGGAAGTTTTTGTGGGGTTGTTGCAGGCAGCAGAGAAGAGGCAGGTGGATTAAAGGCTGGATAGGTGCAGCGGGTAGAAACAGGTTATGATATTTGGTTGGAAGCAGAGTATATTGGGCTGAAACTGAGGTTGCCATGGGTGATGAGGGAAAAGACATTTGGGCAGGCAGGTGTCTGGTAGCAGAAGTGGTTCGTTGTGGGCTCATTGAGGCTGAGTGCAATATATCAGACCATGCTTGGAGTAAAGGTTAAACAAACTGCAGTTTATATGCTGCCTGTCTGATAAGGGACTGCACAGAGTTAACACACTCCACTAGCACCTGTTGGGAACAAGCTGAGTGATGTTCAAAAAAGTTTGCAGGGTCATCCTCCAAAAGCCACACTAGAGACACAACCTGATTAACACTGAAGGGGGAAGAAAAATCATCCCTGCCCTTAGGAGTACTGGAGGAGGCTAGCTCTACACACAACTGAATAAGAGGCTGAACGTTCTCAAACAGCATACCGCCCTGATCAACCAGAGAATGGGCCAGACGGATACATTCTAAAAGTTGATCCCTTGCCTGTTCCTTCAATACCAGACGGCAATAATTATTATCCTCTGTTACCAGTGAGGCAAGTTAAACAAGCATTTCTGACTGCATTTTAGCAAAAAGCAACAAAACCACAATGGTTCCTCTGTGCAGCCAATTCTGGTCAGGGATGGCCTTGGTATTCTGTCATGATCAGGTGTGACCAGAACCGTGTGGACTGCAACAGAGGAAACCAAACGCATGTAAAGTGAAATAACGAAGTTCATTAAGATAAGTGAATATTAACCAGTGTTTCCAACCGCCTGTAGATTTACGGGCAGCCCGTAAAAACAGGCTATTTTTTCATGCCCGTAAATGCCGTAGAAGCCGAACACTTCCAGTAAAAATGGCTGCAACTGGATCGGGTGAGAACTGTGCACACGCACGCAGTTCCAGAAATCCCCAAGACAGTCCGATCCTGACTCCGCACCACATAACCCACCCACGTCCGCTGATGATTTCATACCGCAAGCAGATTGCTAGGAGCCGAGCGGGCTGAAGGAGGAGCCTCAGAGTGGAAAGTTCAGTGGAGCCGGCGAGGGCTGGCAGGGGCACCAGCAGCACCGTCCACGAGTGAGATGGACAGCGCAGACCTGGCCTGTCAGACTGACCCCTTGGACAGACACACAAGGCCCTGACCAGTGCCACTGGTCATCACTGACCACACCCTGCCCTGGCTGCACCCCCCGGTGAGTAAAATATGAAAACGTGCACAAAACCTGTGACCTGTTCTTACCTAATGTGCAAACAGTGCTTGCCGTTCTACCAAATAATTAATAAAGTGTCTTAATTTAGTGAATAAAATATGATTCATATTTTATTCACTAAATTAAGACACTTTATTAATTATTTATTTTGTACAATCTCATCACTGTCATTTTTGTTTGGTAACTGTTGCCTGTGCCTGTCTGTGGCCATCACATAGATAACAGCCAAAGTGACCAGTGGTTTTCTTAGGATTTTGGACCATCTTATATATTATTACAATAATTTTCATTTCCATGAATTATGTATTTCCTGATATATATTTACTCACTATTTACTGATATATCATTTGGTCACGTTAGAGAGAGTTTATTTTATCATCGAACATTTAATATATTTATCCAGCATCATTATTCATTTTTTATTTATACACTATCAGTGTATAAATAAAAAATGAATAATGATGCTGGATAAATATATTAAATGTTCAATGATAAAATAAACTCTCACTAACGTGACCAAATGATATATCAGTAAATAGTGAGTAATATATATCAGGAAATACGTAATTCATGGAAATGAAAATTATTGTAATAATCAGGGCTTTTTTTCTCAAACAGTAGGTGCTGGAACTCAACCATGACCCCCCAAAACCCCTCCACCCACACACACCCTCCAAATCACATCAAATAGTGGGTGTAGCCAGTCAAATTTCACAAACAGTAGAAGGGTCTTAAGGAGACATTAAATACCAGGATTGCAATACATACAGAGTGCAGAGTTCAGGGGTGTTATACAAAGTGTAGAGCTGTCACTTGTAAACACAGAAACCGGACTTCTGTGTTTACAAGTGATTGTGGTGAGCAGGCCCCTCCCCCCCAAGGGTCTGAGCCAGAGGTGGTAGAACTGAGTTCCACCAAGTTCCCCCTGAAAAAAAACCCTGGTAATAACATATAAGATGATCCAAAATCCTAAGAAAACCACTGGTCACTTTGGCTGTTATCTATGTGATGGCCACAGACAGGCACAGGCAACAGTTATCAAACAAAAATGACAGTGATGAGATTGTACAAAATCATTGTATACAATCTCTGTCTTGCTATATCCTGTATCCTGTCCACCTCCTGTACCCTGTCTGCATCCTCTGACCACCTCCTGTACCCTGTCTGCAGTCTCTGACCATCTCTTATATATATTATATATATATTATATCATGCCTGCAGTCTCGGACCATCTCTTGTATCGGTCTGCAGTCTCTGACCATCTGTTGTATCATGTCTGTAGTCTCTGACCATCTCTTGTATCATGTCTGCAGCCTCTGATCATCTCTTGTATCATGCCTGCAGTCTCCGACCATCTCTTGTATCATGTCTGCAGTCTCTGATCATCTCCTGTATTATGTCTGCAGTCTCCGACCATCTCTTGTATCATGTCTGCAATCTCTGACCATCTCTTGTCTTTTATCATGTCTGCAGTCTGTGAGGGGGAGTCTGGAGAGTAAGCAAGAGTGGGAGCACCCCCCGGGATGGGAATTCCAGGAGGAGTCAGATGTGTGTGGACTGTGGAGAGGAGATTATAGGATAACACCAAAGCCACCAACCTGGAGCCGTCTGACTGAGCCCTGCACAGTGTACCTAAGAGGAGGTCAGTGACAGCGCCGCCAGGCCAGTCTGAGGTCACTGGCGTAAGGGGGGGGGTCAGTAATATAAGGGGCGAGTGAATACAATATTTTAATGGGGCATTGATATAAAGGTTCCCCCTTGTATTAGCAACCCCTCCCTTACCTTAGTGTATTCACTCTGCGGATGGTGGTCTCTGGTCACCAGAGCCCCCCCCCCCCACCTTACATCAGAGTTCCCTCTTAAATCATGGTCTGCAGCATTCCCCTTTATGTCTTAGTTCCCTTGCACTATAAGGGGGAACTCTGTGCTGCCTGGGTTATATTAATCTGACCTTCATGTAAAGGAAGAAATATGGTTTTTGACTTTTGTTTAAATTAAACACATTACTAATAGCACTAGCTACATGTTTATAGTTTAAATACTGATATTTACACTGATTAGCACTTTTTATCAGTGCCAGTAAAAAATGTGTCTCTGTCAGTAAATATCATGATTTTTCCCAGTAAAAAAATTGGAGCCGTTTGTAAATTTTGGCGTCCTGACAGTAAATTTCACTTCGGGGGGTTGGCAACACTGATATTAACACACCTCCAATACCAAACAGTGAACAACAATCTAACAACCAAACAGTGACCCACAAATAACAATAGACTAAATAATTATGTACAATAGATGGGAAATACCAGAATTCGTAAACGTAGCCAGGCCAGGGTCATGCACAGGAGATCAGCAGATGGGGACAGGGAGAAGGTGGACAGGATCGGGCTGCAGGGCAGGGGTACAAACACAGGTACAGGTCAGGGCTCAAGGACAATACCAAGGCCAGCGTATGAGTGTTTGCCGAGTATTAATACACATCTCCTGCAATTAGCCTCAGGTGACGCCTGATCGCAGGAGACACTACCAGGAGACACCAGCTGGTGGACACTAGTACTGCAGCCCAAGGATCAGACAGTGCCACCAGCAGGTGAAACCTTTCCTGACAGTTCCAGACTGCCAGGAGACACCCGCTGGTGGACACCAGAACTGCAAGCCAAAGGTCTGACAGTGCCACCAGCAGGTGAAACCTTTCCTGACACTTTCTCTCCACAGTGACTCACCTGTTGATGATATCCTGCTTGTCAGTCCTGCCTACTTAAGCCATCCAACCCAGATGATTTATGCCTTCGCCTTGGTCAACATCACAGAGACTATCTCCTGCGTTCCTGTTAAAGACTTGCTTGGCTGACATTTCTTCTGGCTCCAGATCCTGCTTGCTGTTCCACTACTCGGATCCCTGGCTCCCTGACTTTCTGGCTTGTCTGACTATCCGTTCTGGATACCGAACTTTGGCTATGTTTTCACTACGTTTGTTCTATTTACTTTTATTATTAAACAAGTTTGATTTAACTGTACTTCTGTCTCGGTCTGATTCATGGTTTCTGACACTCTAGAAAATATGAAGGTGCTCCTTGAATTTTGGGCCTCTCTACATGGCAAGGCTGTGAAAAACTCTCACACATGTGATATCACCATACTCGGGAAGTATAGCAGTATGTGTTTTGCAGTGTAATTCTAAGCATGCCTATAATGTGTGTTAGAAATATCTTATCAATTGATACATTTGTGTAAAACAAATACATTTTTATTTTATTTCCTGAATTTTCCAAAACCTTGTAGCGAAAAATGACATTTTCAAAATACTCACTATGCCTTGCAGATAATACCTTGGAGTGTTTGCTCTCCAAATTGGGGTCATTTTGTGGGTGTTTCCACTGTCCTGGTGTTCCAGGGCCTCCAAAAATGTGACAGGTAGTCAGGAAATTAGGTGCGTAATTTTTACACCTTGAAAGCCCAAAGGTGCTCCTTGAATTTTAGGCCCCTTTATACATCTAGGCTGTGAAAATTTTGCCTCTTCTACGTGAGAGAAATAACTTGTTAAAATGGCAACTTTGTGAAAAACAATTATATAATTTCTTAATTTTCCAAAAAATTGTGACAACTTGCTCTTATTGAATACCTTGGACTGTATACTTTCCATAACAGGGTCATTTGGGAGGTATTTGTACTGTCCTAGCATTTCAGGGCCTCAATAAAGCGGCAATCAGTATATCAGGATTGATCAAT
Source organism: Aquarana catesbeiana (assembly GCF_042186555.1). Lineage (NCBI taxonomy): Eukaryota > Metazoa > Chordata > Amphibia > Anura > Ranidae > Aquarana > Aquarana catesbeiana. Next base: position 269,764,279 of record NC_133330.1, on the reverse strand, counting down.
ATATACCGTATTTATCGGCGTATAACACGCGCCGGCGTATAACACGCACCCCAAGTTTAGGAGGGAATTTTAAGGAAAAAACTTTTAGGAGGGAAGTTTAAGGAAAAAAAACTTACATTTAAATGCCCATCAATGCAGCGTTATCGTGTCCATCTGCAGCCTTGTCAGTGCAGCCTTGCCCCAGTGTCCAGTGCAGCCTTGTCAGTGCAGCTTTGCCCCAGTGCAGAATTGTCAGTGCAGCTTTGCCCCAGTGCAGAATTGTCAGTGCAGCTTTGCCCCAGTGCAGCCTTGTCAGTGCAGCTTTGCCCCAGTGCAGCCTTGTCAGTGCAGCTTTGCCCCAGTGCAGCCTTGTCAGTGCAGCTTTGCCCCAGTACAGCCTTGTCAGTGCAGCTTTGCCCCAGTGCAGCCTTGTCAGTGCAGCTTTGCCCCAGTGCAGCCTTGTCCCCAGTGGTCAGTGCAGCCTTGTCCCCAGTGGTCAGTGCAGCCTTGTCCCCAGTGGTCAGTGCAGCCTTGTCCCCAGTGCCGCCGACATACACAAGTTTAGTGTGTATTTTTAAATATGGCGCCGCGGAGTTCGGAGGGACTCGGCGGCGCTCGTTCAGCTGAACGAGCGCCGCCGAGAACACAGTGACTGGGCGGAGCCGAGATACACATAGCCGAGGGTTCTCGGCTCTTCTCGGCGCCGTTCACAGTCACGCCCAGTCCCTATGATGGACATAACAGAGGTCCAATGGCGGGACTGGGCAGGACTGTGAACGGCGCCGAGAAGAGCCAAGAACCCTCGGCTATGTGTATCTCGGCTCCGCCCAGTCACTGTGTTCTCGGCCGCGCTCGTTCAGCTGAACGAGCGCCGCCGAGTCCCTCCGAACTCCGCGGCGCCATATTTAAAAATACACGCTATGTGAATGTCGGCGGCGATCGCTCCGATAGATCACAAAATAGCGGGGATCGGCGTATAACATGCACCCACGATTTTCCCCTGATTTTAAGGGGAAAAAAGTGCGTGTTATACGCCGATAAATACGGTATATATATATATATATATATATATATACCATAGTTTGTAGAATCGATAACTTTCACACAGACTAAATAATATACACTGATTTGGGTTATTTTTTGCAAAAGAAATGTAGCAGAATGCACTTTGGCATAAACTAATGAAGATTATGTATTTGGAAAATTTTGTAACAAACTTGAAGAAAAACGTGTTCTTTTTCAAAAGTTTTGGTATTTTTTTATTTATAAAGCAAAGAAAAGAAAAATAACAGCAGTGAATAAATACCACCAAAGGAAAATTCTATCTGTCTCAAAAAAATGATAAAAATTTCATTTGGGTACAGTGTTGCATGACTGAGTAAAGCTGGCATAGCCGGCATAGCCGGCTTTACTTGTCACTGCGCTGCCTCATTTCTTGGTACTTTTGGTATCAGATTTGCTTGATTGATTGTATATGTGTGTTAAGGTAGCAGCACTGAACACATATTTTGATTTGGATTTGGTACATTTAGATTTGGTACACATTTGATTTCAGCTTGTTTGTTTTTCATATTTTATAAATTGCAATTTTTGGATTAATCACTTATTGGGGGGGGGGGGGGGGGGGAACAATTTATACTTTACAACCACATGGCTATTTCTTTTTTTAAACTTTTTTCCTTTATTTTCATCCGGTGATCTGGCCAGTAAGTCTTTTATATTTCCTTCAACAGACCAAGCTGTCCCAGAAAAGTGGCAGTTAGGAGGCCTAAACTAACCATTTAAAGTGGTTGTAAAGGCTCCAGGTTTTTTACCTTCATGCATCTAGCAGTCCCCCCCCCCAATACTTACCTGAGCCCCATCGATGTGCACGAGAACCTCGGCTCTCTGGGAACTCAACCTCCTCATTGGCTTCTGCTGCTGTAAATCACAGCCAGTGAGCCAATGAGAAGAGAGAGGGGGCGGGGCTGAGCTGCAAGCCTGCTCCAGTACCCTGATTGCAAGCTGCTTGATCTGGGGTCATTCGGCAGGATGGAGGGGCCAGAAGCGCTGACGGGGGACCCGAGAAGAGGAGGATTGGGGCTGCTCTGTGCAAAACCTCTGCACAGAGCAGGTAAGTACAACATGTTTGTTATTTTAAAATTTTAAGAACATTTTTTTTAAAAATGGTTGCCTTTAACCACTTGCCATATAGCAAAATGATGTCGGCAAAGTGGTTAAGTGAATCCTGACCGGACGTCATATGACAGGGTCAGGATATCAAGTCGATGCGCGCCGCGGCATTTCAGTCTGACATACCGCAACTCTGATTTAGGTAAAGACTCTCTGACAGAGACTCTTTACCATGCGATCAGCTGTGTCCAATCACAGCTGATCACGATGTAAACAGGAAGAGCCGTTTATCAGCTTTTCCTTACTCGCGTCTGATAGACGCGAGTAGAGGAGAGCCGACCGGCTTCAAAGGGAACAGTTTCTGTAACTGCTTAAAAAGTGTTAGCTGGATTTCGACTTTAATTTGTTTGTCGAGTCCATCAACAGCTGCTACTGCATCTAAAGTTACCCTCTCCCCAGATTGATAATGCTGTTGTTCAAAGGTGTCTCTGTTGCTCTTCCATCCAAAGAGGAGACAACCTAAAGGATCTATCACAAAGGTAGCCGGGTTGGTGGAGTGGTAAAAAAAGGCAGAGTTTTACCCCTCAAACCTGCCCCCCCCGGTGGCCCACCTGAATGCTAACATTACAGCCTTGTGATGCCTTGCTCTGTGGGTGTGGCATTTTTAACCTGGACTGCAGAGTTTACTAGGCGGGAATGCTTGCCAAACTCAACCATGGCGGGAACGCCTGTCAAATTTACCCATTAAGATCAATGGGGCTGCACCACAACTGCAAATCTGATGCTTGCCCTACAGTTGGCATGCAGCCCTGCAATCTAAAATTGGCCTTTGGCATTGAAAAGAAGTGAAAAAAACAAAACAAACAAAATGCATCAATAGGTGGCACTAATGCCCCTTGAATGTCTCCCAGATGCTGGTATACCATGAGTGTGAAAAAGGTCTAAGTTACTGGTCGGATCACTGGGTGCAAAATAAAGGAAAACAAGACAAAAAAAAAGAAAAATAGCTGCAATATATATCATTTTTGTTTTTGGGTTTAATACCACTTTAAAGTGTTACTTTAAAGTGTTAAATCCACAACAGTAAAATCAGTCTGTATATGCAGTAAAGCATGCTTGTTATACTCACTGTGGAACCTAAGGGGTTAATCCTACACATTGTGTAAAAAGGCTCTTTGATCCCATCTTCTCTGATCCTCCACTGCTTCCACTGTCCCCAATCCATCTCCTGATAAGACAGCCTTTGGAGTCACTCTGCACATGCTCAGTTTGGTGTGTAATGCTAGAGAGGTTGTTTTTTTTCTTGGGAGGGTGCATGTGATCAGCACAGGACCAATCAGCACTGTCCAGATAGAGGGTCAGGGGTCATGAAGCCTCATAGGACAGTCAGAGGAGAATGAAACTCCTCCTACAAGCTTTAACCAGATACTGATAGAATTCAGAAGACTGCTATATATTGCTGATGAGAAAAGGTATTTAGCAGTTTATATTTACTAAAACGATTGCATTTCCATGTTCTGTGTACTGTGGGAGACCAAATATAGTGAATGCAGGGTCCTGGGTTTAGTAACACTGTAATACTCCTGAATCACAGACCTGCAAAAAGGAAGTAGCAAATAAATTATATGCAGTATCATGCCCTGTACACGCGGTCGGATTTTCCAACAGAAAATGTGTGATAGGACCTTGTTGTCAGAAATTCCGACCGTGTGTGGGCTCCATCACACATTTTCCATCGGAATTTCCGACACACACAAAGTTTGAGAGCTTGCTATAAAATTTTCCGACAACAAAATCCGGAAATTCCGATCGTGTGTACACAAATCCGACGCACAAAGTGCCACGCATGCTCAGAATAAATTAAGAGACAAAAGCTATTGGCTACTGCCCCGTTTATAGTCCCGACGTACGTGTTTTAAGTCACCACGTTCAGAACCATTGGATTTTCCGATGACGTTGTGTGACCGTGTGTATGCAAGACAAGTCTGAGCCAACGTCCGTCGGAAAAAATCCATGGATTTTGTTGTCGGAATGTCCAATCAATGTCCGACCGTGTGTACAGGGCACTTATAGATGCCAGAACATCAGCATTGCAGCCAGGGATCTAGCATTTTCTACAAGAAAAGATAGTAATGACACTCACACATATCTTCCATGACAGGTGTACTTTAATGACATAGAACATTTGTGGGAACATCCCTTGCATGAGATGTTACCCATAAAGCATTCAGTTTATTGTCTGTGGGTGAGCAGAAAGCCATAATAAGAGTACACTAAAACCCAAAGTCATTATGTGGTGAGCCATAACCAGCCCTGGCGTGTGCACGGAGACAGAGTGTGACCAGCCTTGTCTATGCTCAGCAGGCTTGGGGTCTAAATCCCTTCTGGGGCATATTTAATAGTTGCTAGTGGGTTTTAACCTAATGCAAGTGAGAGCTAGTTAATGGTAGCCGAAAGCTTTGATTCCAACTTCTAACGCAGCAGTATTCAATTATGCATTAGTGTCAAAGTAGATTCCAAAGAGCAGGATATGTTGTTAAAGTGGCTTTTTAGGTTATCTTCATGTTTGCAAGGTGGAACTCATAACAAGTCATTTATTTTTAAAGCATATACTTTGGCTGTATTTATTATTTTAATTGCGCAATTTTTACATGTCCATTACAACGAGAAGATTTAAAGGTCCGGGTTAGTAAGAGTGTGTTAATATTTGTGCATGTGTTTAATAGCAATAAATGAAAATCACATTATCATTAAAGGACCTGTCAAACTATTTTGAAAAATGTAGCAATAATTAATATTGCAGCTTGTAGAAGCCAATTTGCAGTGAACAATCATTAACACATGTATCAAATGTGATTTTAAAAAATGTAATATATTCTTAATTTAAAGAGCACCTGTTCTCAAGTAGTCACATACACTGCAGAGGAAGGGGATGGGGAGTCAGACACTGCAGTTGATTTTTCAAGTGTCACATTTGAAGCTTATTCTAGCACTCCTCCATACTGTATGACTGTTACTATAGCAATGTGGATTGCTGGGAGAGCGCGTGTCATGTTGAGCTCCTTTTAGGCACATTGGAGCATCACAAGTATTGGCAGCAAACTTTTGCACAACCAAAACTTTTTCCTGTAATTATATAAAAAAAAAAAAGCTGAATGATTAGGCGCAGGGATGACCTTGTGCAAATTGGTGCATTTGTTTTTGGTGACAATGCCGGGACAAGGTCATCCAGCGCCCGGGGCAAAAGATGTAAACTGCACCCCCCTCCCCTTTTCATAACGTGCAAGCTTAGGGGATCCTATGCCCAGCAGTCGCCTGCTTGTCAAAATCACTGCCCCTGTCACTACTCCTGTCAGCCTTGTAACAGAAGGAAGGCACCCTCAGCCCTACAGTAAACCATTGCACCCAGGGAAGCCACTCATCTTGCCCACCCCTTGTCCCAGCCCTGCTTCAGTGCACAAGTTCAAGTTGTGGTAAGGTTACCAGATTTTGGAAATTAAATCCAAGGACACCCTACTGACTATGCTCATACTAATTCATTTGTAGTCACACCCCCATTTTTAACACACCCTGAAACAATTAGATACAGACTAATTAGTCACAAACAGTGGAGGCTGGTGGTATATAGCCGCCACCCCCCCCCCTTTGGTAGGTAAGGACACAGGCACCCCCCCCTCCCTGGTCGGTCAGCAGATCGGGTCACGGGCACCGCCCCTGGTCGGTCACCAGCCCCGCACTTACCCCCATCTAGTTTGCAGGCAACGCTTCCTCTGGGCGCCGGCTTCACCCTGTGTCTCCTCCTCCTGGGCTTCACAGCGACTTCTCCTGCATCTCCTCCCTTCTCCTCGGCAGCCAATAGGATCTCTTCTCCTGACGACCAGTCGGGTGATGGGTCTCAACCGCTTCCTGATTGGCCGGAGGAGAATCAGGAAGACGACAGCAAATATTAATTTGTTATAGTCACACAACTGGGTGGGCTCAGGGCGCAGTGCTCTGCTCACTGAGCCCACCCTTTTTTGAAGCCAATTAGAGCCTCAGGCTCTAATTATGTACTTCTAAAAAAAAAAAAAAATAACCCCATTGGAATCCATGCATCCAGCGCCCTGCATGTAGATTAGGGGCTGGGCGCATGGATTAGGGGGGCGGCGCCCCTGCGCCCCATATAGATGGGCCGCCACTGGCACCACAAATATAGAAATGTTGCAGCACATAGCATGCCCTGGCAGATTTTAGGTGTGGACAAAACTATGGTAACAGTGGGAGGGGGTTAAAGGAGAATGGTTAAAAAAAACACAAGCCTTTGCTGCCATGGGTCAAGAGCGTGTAAATGTATAGAGTGCAGGGGTTAGACATAAGTAGCATACAGAGTACAGAGGTCAGAAGTAAGTAACAGACAGAGGTCAGGAATAATGCATGAAGTGCATGGGTCAAGCATAAGTAATGCACAGAGTGCAGGGGTCAGGACACAGCAACACACAGATTGCAGGGGTCAGGAGAAAGCAACAAACACAGATTGCAGGGGTCAGGAGAAAGCAACACACAGATTGCAGGGGTCAGGAGAAAGCAACAAAAAAAGATTGCAGGGGTCAGGAGAAAGCAACAAACACAGAGTTCAGGGGTCAGGAGAAAGCAACAAACACAGAGTTCAGGGGTCAGGAGAAAGCAACAAACACAGAGTGCAGGGGTCAGGAGAAAGCAACAAATACAGAGTTCAGGGGTCAGGAGAAAGCAACAAACACAGAGTGCAGGGTCAGACGAAAGCAACACACAGATTGCAGGGATCAGGAGAAAGCAACACACAGTTTGCAGGGATAAGGAGAAAGCAACACACAGATTGCAGGGATCAGGAGAAAGCAACACACAGTTTGCAGGGATAAGGAGAAAGCAACACACAGATTGCAGGGGTCAGGGTTAAAGCAGAGCTCCTGGCTTCTTCAGAAAAAAATTAAAAGTCAGCAGCTACAAATACTGTAGCTGCTGACTTTTAATATTAGGGCACTTACCTGTAAACCCAAATCCAGCAGTGTCCTCACTCGAGCCAATTTTTCAATCGGCTCTCGAGTGCTGCTGCAGGCATCTCGGCTAAGGGAAAGAGCAGTGAAGCTTTGTGGCTTCACAGCCGGTTGCCTACTGTGCATAAGCAAAAAAAATATGTTTTACTTAGTGCTTTAAAACATATCAAATAAAAAATTATCAAAAACTCACATTTCTTTATAAATTTTGGCCAAAATGTATTCTGCTACGTGTTTTTGATAAAAAAAAATTCCCAATAAGTGTATATTCATTGTTTTTTCTTTTGTTTCTTTTGCAAATAAATAATCTTTCTTCATAAATTTAGACCAAACTGTATTCTGCTACATTTATTTGGTGAAAATAACCCAAGTCCACTATGGTATATATATCTGAAAATTGATCAATCCTGATGTACTGACGGCCTATCTCATTTCTTGAGGCCCGAAAATGCCAGGACAGTACAAATATCCCCCAAATGACCCCTTCTTGGAAAGTAGACAGTTCAAGGTATTTAGTAAGAGGCTTGGCAAGTTTTTTGAAGTTGTAATTTTTTGTCACAATTTTTTTTTTTGGAAAATGGTGTGGCTTTAATCAGGGATACTGACTGGTGACAGTATGTTTGTTTTGTTCTTTTGTACATTTTTTTAACACACTATGACCATAGCAATACAGTGTTAGTAGGAAAGTGATCAGGATTTTTCTTTCACATTATGATTGCTTATACCAGTGAGTTTCACTGTTATTGGCAAACATTTTTACTGAATGAAATTGATTTACCATTGTGGTTAGTTGTGATTGACCGCAGCTAATCATATGGTACAGATGGGCTGTGATTGGTCCTGTCTGTACCATGTGATCACAGTGACCAATCACAGGGATCGACACAAATGTACATAATGGCCCTACCCTGTCCACCTTTAGGAGATCCCTGAAAACTCATTTATTCAGGGAAGCCTATCCCACACCAACCTAAGAATGGTCCCCGAGCCACCCCCCCCATCAAATCATTCTCTGCAGCTATTACCTTTTGTACCACCACCCCCTCCCTTTAGAATGTAAGCTCTACAAGCAGGGCCCTCCTGTACCTTTTGTATTGAACTGTACTGACTGTACTGTAATTGTGTTGTCTCCCCTATACATTGTAAAGCGCTGCCTAAACTGTTGGCGCTATATAAATTGCGTATAATAATAATAATAATAATAATAATAATAATAATAATGGATGTCATAAATCAAAGCCATTCATTTTGTACAGGTGTCATGTGATCTGCTATGATTGGTCACATCGATCATATGGTATCATCAGCAGCTGGTGCACTGATCATGCACTCGCTGTGTACGGTGGACACAGCAGGTGACAGGTTGCTTAGCAGAGCAGCCTGTGGGGTGTGCATGAGGCATGTTCCAGGAGGATGTCATATGACGTCCACCTAGAACAGTGAATGTCCTGCCCGGCAGGCATTTGTCTATAGGCTGGGCAGGAACTGGTTAACCTTACCCCTACTGAATTCCAAGATAATCAAATAGTATCCTTACTTGAATCTTGGTGCACTTTGTGTATTTCTACCAGATCAGTACAGTAATCCAGTGTGAAACTTTGCCTCTGTGCAGGAGCTTCCTGCAATAAAGACCAGTCACTGCCGCTCTCATCCTGTGCAGGGTGACTGGTCTTGTCTCCGCCCCTCCTGTGGTTTTCTGCAGGCAGCCTGTAGTGGGTGGAGCTGATGGGTCCCTCCCACAGCTCTGTAACCCGCACAGGCATGTGCAGCACAGTGATGATGTCACTGCTACTTTTACAATGTAATATCTGGGTTTGAAAAGTAATTCATATCCCTTGTGGCTATTAAGGAATATATTGCAATGAGTTTTTTTGCTGATAGCAGAACACCGAATCATGACAGCATTAACACCCACCCCCCATTCTGCAGTGTTACATTCAGCTTTGTTTACATTTTCTTATAAATTACCAATTCCACTCCAACTTCCACTTCTGTTAAATTACTTTATGGGTTTAGTTGATAACAAACCGCTGATTAAGCCTGAAATCTTCAAGTGTGTTTAAAAGCAGACATGCAGGCTCCTGCTGTGTGCCTACATAGCAGCATTGGGAATGTGGAAGAGCGGGGACAGCACAGGCGTCAGAGACGGCACACAAGTGGTCAGATTCCTACTAAAGTTACAAGGGTTACAACATGGGAAAAACATCATTTTTTTACAGTTGAGAAAGAGTTTACAGTGTTTTTCTGAGTCCTTGTAATGTCCCCCATGAGCACCCGGACCTCTACTTTTTCCCTCTCATTTCAATTTGCTTGAAATTAATGATGCATGTTAGTTGAGGTCATGTGCATTGCTCTATGCACACTACAAATCCCATAGTCCATAGTCCATCTCAGGCGTAATCAAGAGAAGGTTGGCTACATTTCATACATACATTCTAGAAAGTGGGACCATGGAGAACGAACGCAGCCACCTTCCAACAATAATGCCTCCTACACACAATCTGACTTTTTGCCAACAAACCGTGGAATTTTGTCCGAAGGGCATTGGTCCAAACTTGTCTTGCGTACACACGGTCACACAATTGTTGGCCAACAATTACGAACGTAGTGACATACTAGGCCGTGTACACACGACCTGTTTGCCCATCGGAATAAACTCCGAAGGTTTCGCAGACGGAACTCCGACGGAATTCCATTCAAGCGGTCTTGCCTACACACGGTCAAACCAAAGTCCGACCGTCAAGAACGCGGTGACATACAACACTTATGACAGGACTAGAAAAAGGAAGTTCAATAGCCAGTAGCCAATAGCTTCCGTCTCGTACTTGCTTCAGAGCATGCGTCGTTTTTGGTCCGTCGGAACAGCATACAGACAAGCGGTTTTCCCGATAGGAATTGGTTCCGTAGGAAATACTTAGAAAATGTTCTATTTCTACGTCCGTCAGAATTTTAGATAAAAAAAGTCAGATGAGGCATACACACGATGGGAATATATGATGAAAAGATTCTGTTGGATTTTTTCTTTCCGACATTCCGCTGGTGTGTACGCGGCTCTAGATGCACTACATGGTTTTTCAGCTCTTTAGCGCCACCCTTTCAGGTTAGTAAAAGTTTGGAGAGTGATGATTCGCACTTTTCATTTCGCACTTTTCATTTTGCGCTTTTTAGTTTGCGCTTTTTAGTTCGCACTTTTTAGTTTGTTTTTGAATGGCCGTTCGTCAACCAGACGTGTTGCGGAGTTGGAGGAGATAACGTGTTATTTATTATTGGCCTTGGAGTTATTGCTTTGACATTATTTTTTTGGTTGAATAATGATTTGATTTGGTATATTTTCTATATTTTTGGATGCATAGAATGCACTTTTTGGTTAAGTTCTATTGGCAGATAGCATGTCTAATTTTGTTTGTTTTCTTTTTTTAATGCACAATAAAAATATTGTGTAGAATAATACTTTGCTATGTGTTTTACTTCAAATGACAGTTTGGGAGTAGGCAGTTACATTTTAAAAAATGCAATGTAAAATTGACAAGGGACACCAACATAGTTGTACCTTTGATCTGAAAAACTACAGGATAATGGTGTTGTGGTAACTTGCCCAAATTAAAAAAAAAAAAAAAAAAAAGCATAATAATATTATTCTTGATATCACTAGAAAAAAAAGCCTTTGAAAATTCATTTGAAATAACTCCATCAGTTTCACCAGCAAAGCAGCTTCATTATTATCCCATTAAAGAAGAAGAGAATGTGGGCTGCATTTCGAGATTTCATAATTTGCCATGTCATGAATGTTAATTCTCCATTACGAACGTTAGTTTACAAGACCGACCGTTTCTGGCTCGTCCTTGCTTCCGAGCATGCAAGTTTGTACTTTGGACTTTTGTCCGATGGACTTGTGTACACACGATTGGAAAATCCGACAACACACATTTGTCCGCGGAAAATTTGAAAACCCACCATCCAACATTTGTCCACGGAAAGGCTGACAATAATTGTCCGATGGAGCGTACACCCGGTCGGATTTACCAACCGTTGGAAAGTCTGATCGTGTGTACGCGACTTAAGTTAAAACACAGCAGCAAAAATAGGAATTTGGAGATTTGGAGGAGGCTGTGAGCAATAGGAGAGACTTTTCTGAGTTAAGAATACATACTTCAATATCATTTTTTTAAAACTACAGTTTAGTGTCAGTTTAAAGTGGTTGTAAAGGCTGAAGGTGTTCTATCTTCATGCATTCTATGCATGATGGTAAAAAACCTTCTGTGTGCTGCTTCTAGATTGCCACCTCATCCCTTTAAACCCGAAGACATGAATTACACGGGTTCTGAGGATAATTTAATGCAGATAAGGCACCAAGTGAGTTTAATTACCATCTTAATCAGCCACGGAACCTGTTCAATTAATATGTGTTCAGGTTTAAAGGGATAGGTGGCAACCCTAGCTGCTACCCACCACAGCCCCACTAATACTCACAACAGGACCTTAAAAAAAAGGAAAAAAGATCAATTTTGTGGTGCATTTAGGGCGCTTTGGAAGTGCTGCCCATTCATTTCAATGGGCAGGGGCGTTTTGGGAGTACTATTTATAGCCCTGACTCCATACTTGCCAACTGTCCCGAATTTCTCGGGACATTCCCGGGATTTAGACCCTTTTCCTGATCTAATCGTTTCCCGGGAGATGTCCGAAGAAATTCGTTTTTCACGATTTTCGCCGCCGGCCGCTAGAGGTCCACGGCTGGCAAAGACGATGTCTCCGCTGGCCGCCATTTTTAAGGAGACCGTAGGCTGGCTAGATAGCTTAAAGTAGAGATTGAGCTGTGGTGCCGCCCACCCCCCGGCCCGCTCCGCCCCGCTGCCAGTCTCTGTGACCTGTTGTGGAAAGGGGTGGGGTATGGGCGCCGCCGCAGCTCAATCTCTACTGTAACCATGCGGCTCCGCTCGATGGATGTCATGGGGGGGCGGTCTGGATGTCACGGGGGGGCGGTCTGGATGTCACGGGGGGCGGTCTGGATGTCACGGGGGGGTGGTCTGGATGTCATAGGGGGGGCCGGTCTGGATGTCACGGGGGCTGGTCTGGATGTCACGGGGGGGCTGGTCTGGATGTCACGGGGGGGCAGTCTGGATGTCACGGGGGGGCCGGTCTGGATGTCACGGGGGGGCGGTCTGGATGTCACGGGGGGGCCGGTCTGGATTTCACAGGGGGGGTGGTCTGGATGTCACAGGGGGGGCTGGTCTGGATGTCACAGGGGAGGGCGGTCTGGATGTCACAGGGGGGGCTGGTCTGGATGTCACAGGGGGGCTGGTCTGGATGTCACGGGGGGGCCATATAGTCTGGGTGTCACGGGGGGAGGGGCCGTATAGTCTGGATGTCACGGGGGGGCGTATAGTCTGGATGTCACAGGGGGGCACCAGATGTAAGGAAGACTGTGCTGATGGGGACTCAGATGTGAGGGGGGGCTCCGCTGGGGACTCCTGATGTGAGGGGGGCTCCGCTGGGGACTCTGGATGTGAGGGGCGGGCTCCGCTGGGGACTCCTGGTGTGAGGGGGGCTCTGCTGGGGACTCCTGATGTGAGGGGGGCTCCGCTGGGGACTCCTGATCTGAGGGGGGGCTCCGCTGGGGACTCCTGATCTGAGGGGGGCTCCGCTGGGGACTCCTAAAGTGAGGGGGGCTCCGCTGGGGACTCCTGATGCGTGGGGGGCTCCGCTGGGGACTCCTGATGTGTGGGGGGGCTCCGCTGGGGACATCTGATGTGAGGGGGGGCTCCGCTGGGGACATCTGATGTGAGGGGGGGCTCCGCTGGGGGCACCTAATGCAAGGACGGACTCTGCTGGGGGCACCTGATGCAAGGATGGACTTTGCTGGGACACCTGATGCAAGGACGGACTCTGCTGGGAAACCTGATGCAAGGACGGACAGCTGGTGGCAGGCGACGTGGCAGGTGACATGCTCAGGGATCCCACTGATTCAGCATTATGGTGAGTTGAATGTTTTAATTTTATATTACAATGTAATAATAGAAATAATGTGCTTCAATCATCCTGACACCATAACAACTATGGTGCCGGGATGATTGAAGTGCTAACACCAGGTGTTTGAAGTATCTTTATCTGCTGATTGTTAAACTTTCTAGAATACACATATTTCTATTGTTGTGTAGGATCTGGGCCTCTGTCCCTCCATCCCTCTCCCCCCTTTCCCTCTCCATCCCTCTTTGCGTGCCGCATTTTTACTTTCCCCTATGCCACGCCCACAGATGCATGCCCCACACCCTAATTATAACAAGACTCCGCCTACAGCCAAAAAAGTGTCCCTAAATTTTTTTTTTACAATGTTGGCAACTATGTGACTCTAATCAGGTGCTTAAAAAAATGAATGTGCCTGGCGTCCTGAAAGGGGCTGGATGCATGGATAGGGGGTGGTGACGATGATGGAAAGGGGAGGCAGCGCCCGTGCGCCCTTAATGGACAGGCCGCCCCTGGTCAATAGATGTCCTCCTAGAACTGGACAACCTCACTTTAGCCGTCATTTGGCTATAGCAAGGCCGGCAAGTGGTAAAATGACAATCGTATGACCTGATATCATACAAGATCATTTTTTGTGTTTGTATCTTCTGATAATTTCGGACGAACAGTCGTGATTGACTGTCAAAAGCTGTGTACTAAAGATCAGATTATCATACAATCGCTTTTGAAAGCGTTTTTTTTTTTCATCCGCTTTTCTGATCGTGTGTACTAGGTTCATTCAGACAGGCGATTAGTCCCGTCCTTTGCGCAGACTCGCAGTCAGATGTGCCAGATTTTCACATGTGATTGTGTCTGCAGCTGCTGAGCATGCATCTATTTCTATGGGCTGTCTGTATGCGGCTCCAAGGTGGATGCACACGTATTTGCCAGTGGCTCTGCATGAAAGATAGGACTAATCACCCGTCTGAAAGAGCCCTAAGTCTTCTGCTCAGTTTATTAAAATGATATACTGTACAGTATATGTGTTTAGCATACTGCATGCAATTTCCTTTTTTTTAATTAAATCTAGAACATTGCGATTGTTAAAAATTATTCTATTAAAATTATCAGTAAATAGATTTTTTTACCCTCTTTGTATCAGGGGTATTAGTATTCAGTAATATATTAACATTTTCACAAGGTGGCTGACAGTTGATGTCTTGTCTGTCACTCCTGCAGTTACTCCCTTGTGGGGAGAAGTGACAGGAATGGAACAATGACAGTACAGAGACATCAGACAATGATGGAAGAGGAGCACAGGTTTATACGGGGAATCAAAGACTGGTTATTTGTTATATTTATCCCAAAATGCTACCTTAAAATCTATTTTCACTTTTGCAGTGAAATATGGGTAACACCTATCTTATATTTTTTACATGGTCCCATAACATAGCATGACAACCTTCCCCCACCCCCCCCGGTCCGCATGGTCTCCTCCAGGCTAACCCTGTCTTCTTTAGATCCGCCTCCTGTCCTTATTGGCCGGGAGGAGAAGCCAGAAACCGATAGCGAATATCAGTGGCGGCAAACAAACTCCCCACCCACCCTCTGTCAGCCCCGCTCGCGAGACCGCTCACCAGCCCCACTCACCTGCTTGCCAGACCCACTTGCAAGCCCGCCGGCTTCCCCGGCTTCTCCTCCTGGCCAATCCTGTCGCTTCTCCTCCCAGACAATCCGATCTCAGGACCCGCTTCCTGTCCTGATTGGCAAGGAGGAGAAGCAGGAAAACAATAGCAAATGTTGATTCGCTATTGTCCAAGTGGGTGGGCTCAGAGCGTAGTGCCCCAAGCCCACCCTTTTTGAAGCCAGTTAGAGCCCTTGCTCTAATCACTGCTTCACAAAGAAGAAAAAACCTGTAGAACTCTATGCGTCAGCACCCTGCATGTAGATTAGCGGCCAGGTGCGTAGAGATTAGGAGGGCGACGCCCCTGCGCCCTGTATGGACAGCCCGCCACTGACGAATATCGATTTGCTAGTGTCACAAGTGGGTGGGATCGGGGCACAGTGCTCTGCACCCCAAGCCCAACCTTTTTCAAGCCAATTAGAGTCTTGGCTTCTAATCATGTGCTTGAAAAAAAAAAAAAAACATGTTAAATGGACTGTAGTGCAAATCTGCAAAATGCAAAAAGCACTAAAAATGAATAAGTGTGAATCCAGCCAAAAATCGGATCGCATTGGGTTTTCATGCCCATGCTATCAGATTCTGCCAATCGCACAGCGTTTTGCGAACCATTTTGGGGGTGCTGTTAACTTAACATTTACACCCGGTTCGCATGAACGGAGTGCAATTGTGATGCGGTGCGGGGAACGCATAGGAATCGCTGCGAATTCCGCACTGCATCAAGGTTGGAGCTGGACTGGTCAAGGCAAGGCACCACAATTCAGACACTTTGATAAATGAGCTTATTGCTGAATAGAAGATTTTGTTATCAATTGTCAAAAATGAGGTGAGCTTTTCTTTTCATTTCACATATAAACCATCATGTCAGGGCGAAGGCTTTGACATTAGGCATGTCCAGGTTCTCTTTCTAATCACTGGAAGTCAATTAGGTTTCGCTGTTCAGGGGACATACTGCTAACGGCCTGAAGCCCAATTTCCTCCCCTGTCTGGCTCCTTGTAATCGAAGATCTGCTGGTAATGGAGCCCCTTTATTGAGCTCTAAAGAAAAATGCCTGCAGTTTTTAATTACCGCTAAAATCTCTAGAACCCTGCTAACAGTTCTATGCAGCTTTCACTGCTAATCCTGATGTTTTTCTATGGCAAGGCTCCTCTAACACCCACCCTGTGACAGGTATAGAATGCGGTGACAAAGGAACAATAGTGCAAAAATGAAATGCAGGAGGGTGGATGTGAGCTAAGGACAGCTAGAAATCAATGGCAGCACAATGGTTCTAGGAATACAAGAGCTCCCTCCAGTGGTGATCTGGGAGTATAACTTATTCTGATTCATGGTTCAAAATAAACTGAGTTCCAACTGGACTAATGTCGCGTACACACGGTCGGACTTTTCGGCTACAAAAGTCCGACAGCCTGTCCGACAGACTTTCAACGGACTTTTGTCAGACTTTTGGCGGACTTTTGGCGGACTTGCGGCAGACTTTCTTACGAACTGACTTGCCTGCATACGATCACACAAAAGTCCGACGGATTCGTACGTGATGACGTACGCCGGACTAAAATAAGGAAGTTGATAGCCAGTAGCCAATAGCTGCCCTAGCGTGGGTTTTTGTCCGTCGGACTAGCACACAGACGAGCGGATTTCTGGGTCCGGCGTAGTTACGACGTAAAGATTTTAAGCATGTTTCAAATCTAAAGTCCGTCAGATTTACGGCTGGAAAAGTCCGCTGAAAGTCCGCTGAAAGTCCGGGGAAGCCCACACACGATCGGATTGTCAGCCAGCTTTAGTCCGTCGGCGTCCGTCGGACTTTTGTAGACGAAAAGTCCGACTGTGTGTACGCGGCATTAGGCTCGGTTTCCACTATTGCGGCCCCAAAGTGGCGCGATTTACAGTGAGACTTTGCAATGCGATTTTTGATGCAATGTCATGTGACTGGTGAGAACCATGGGAGAACAAGTTGCACCGAAGTCGGAACAAAGTAGTACAAAAATCTTTTTTGGAGTCGCTGTGACTTGAGTCGCAACAATTAGAACGGGTGTAGTGATATACTATTGAAATACATGTATTTTGACTTATGTGACTTCACATGTGTCAAGTCGCACAACAACTTGCAGTAGTGGAAACAGAGCTTTAAAGCGGAGTTCCACCTATTTAAAAGTCAGCAGCTACAAAAAGTGTAGCTGCTGACTTAATCAGACACTCACCTGTCCCACGGTCTAGCGATGTGGGTGCAGGAAGCCTCGCTCCTCTACCCCTCCTCTTCAAGGCGCCAGCATTCTAACTGTGGGGGCCTGGCTGTGGCTTCACAGCCGGGCGCGCACTGGGAATGCACAAGCCGCGCCCCGCGCGCTGTGAATGACTGGGCAATCTTCTGGGACCTGTGACGTGTCCCAGAAGATTGCAGGGAGGGGGGAGAGGTGATCTTCCTTCCGACGGTGCCAGGGGAGGAAGTGGGAGCTGGGTGCCTGTAAAAACAGGGTACCTGCTCCTCCCCCAAAAAAATGACATGCCAAATGTGGCATGTCAGGGGGTCACCAGTACTTAAAGCGGAAGTTCCATTTTTTGGTGGAACTCCACTTTAAAGTGGAACTTCAGTCATGTTTTCATCTTTCCATCTATTAAATCTTCTGCCCTTGTAGTAAAAAAAAAAATTCTGCCAGTAAATACCTTATACAGCCCACTTCCTGTTCCTGTTTCTTTAGCTTTACCCTGGATGCCTGCATACTTAGATGTGCTTATTTTAATCATCAACCATGTTAGTTTCTAAATGTTGTACCTTCATTAAAGGTAACTGTATTGCTACACTTAGAGGTGCCTCTCTTCTCTTTTATACCCAGTTATGACATGATGCTACTTGTATATCAAGACAATTGACGCTTGTATATCAGGTCAAAATTTATTAAAACATTTAGCTTGTCTTGCAAACCAAGGTTTTACTGTATTATCTTCTGTGCAGTAAGGGTTGAGCAGGTCTCATTCTGGAGGCCATTTTAAGTGATATAGCAGGTCTAAAAAGAGCATTTCTGAGTACCACATTTTACTATCTTTAATCACTTAACTACTTCCCACCCGGCCACTGCATATATAAGGCCGGGTAGGCGTTTCCTCCTTCTGAGTGAACGATCCTGAACGTCCCTCAGAAGAAGCGGAAACGCACGGCTGCGTACCCACGTCCCCTGGACACAGTGCATCACCGCTCAGCAGGAGGGCTCTGTGATTGGCCCTCCTGATTACATGATGTCCAATCACAACCATTGTATTACGTAAACACTGCCGTTGTAACGGCGATCGGCTCTGCTTCTCCTCACACAGAGCCTGTCAGTGAGGAGAAGGAGAGACGATCTGTGCTGCCAGCCGGGGATCAGTGAGTTTGAGCCATTGTTTACAACTTTTTATACATTTTATACACTGATCACCCAGCTAGTGTCACCAAAAATTGTCCTGTCACAGTGTCCCCACACATGAAAAAAACCTGTCACACATCTGTCCCAGTAAAAATATCTGTCCCAGTGATCATCTGCCACATCTGTCTGTGATCATCTGCCACATCTGTCCCAGTGATCATCTGACACATATGTCTGTGATCATCTGCCACATCTGTCCCATTGTTCATCTGCCACATCTGTACGTGATCATTTGAGAACATCTGTCCGTGATCATCTGCACACATCTGGTGTACATCTGTCCATGATCATCTGCCACATCTGTCCGTGATCATCTGCGTACATCTGGCACCCATCTGTCTGTGATCATCTGCCACAACATCTGTCCCCACACAGTGAAAAACACCTGTCACTTATCTGTCCCAGTAAAAGTATCCGTCCCGGTGAACATCTGTCGCAGTGATCATCTGCCTCATCTGTCCATGATCATCTGCCACATCTGTCCCAGTGATCACAAAGTGATCAACATCTGTCACACATCTTTGCACATCTGTCACACATCCGTCAACATGGCTAAAAAATTATTCAGCAGCAAAGAGGCTTTTCAGATACTTCAGAGTATGTCGGACGAGAGTAGCAGGGAACTCTCTTCGTCAGACTCGGATAGCGAGTACGAGCCAGTAGAAAGCAGTGGCTCTGAAATGGAAACTGAGGACAAATTCCTAACAAAGAGGCTCAGAAGATCTGAGGAGGCCCAGGCATCCACCAGCAGCGTAATAACTCCTGTGGCCTCCACCAGCAGCGCAGCATATCCAGATAATAGGCATGCATTCACCAGTAGTTCTGCAAGTCCTTGTGCAGTGGCAAGCACAAGCAGGGCAACATTCCAAGATGCTAGTTACGGGGCGTCCCATCCACAACAACGAGGCAGCCTCCCAGATGCTAGTAACGGAGCATCCCATCCACAATAAAAAAAAGGCTAGCCTCCCAGACGTTCTGTTGTATCCTACATGGCTGCCCGCTACTTTGGCAGAACCTGTAATTGCCCCTTTTACAGCGCAGCCAGGCCCTCAGATACAAACAGAAGATGTAACCCCAATTTATTATCTCCATTTATTCTTCACGGATGATCTGCTGAATTACATTGTGGAGAAGTGTAATCTGTACGCCAGCCAACATATTGCCAGCACTCCCGATTCTTCCTACTATCCCCATCTTTTATTTGGAAACCCCTCACCATGGAAGAATTTACAATTTTCCTTGGACTAACCCTAAACATGGGACCGACAAAAAAAAAAAAAGAACTCTATGCCTACTAGTCTAGCCAACCTATCCATCATATGCCAGTCTACTCTTCTCTGATGCCCAGAACCCATTACACTATTATTGAAGTACAGTGGTACCTTGGATTATAAGCATAATTCAATACAGAAGAATGCTTGTAATCCAAAGCACTCGCGTATCACAGTGAGTTTCCCCATAGAAGTCAATGGAAACTCAGATAATTCATTCCACAGTGACTTCTATTGTATGCAGTACCGCATGTGGCCAGAGGTGGGGGGGCACCGGAGACACTTGGAAACACTAGCAAACCGCACTGAGCCTCTCGGATGCACTCAGAAATACTCAGAGAGGCTCGGAAACACTCGGGAACCCAGTTATCACTCGAGTTATTACGCCGAGGTATTACTGTATATGTGAAATGAAGATATTTTTCCAGTTTCCACTATCTGCTATTTCTGTGTATGACCTGGACTGTTTATCAACTGTGAGGTGAAGATATTTTTCCAGTTTCTGCTGATTTTGTGTATGACCCGGACTGTTTATCGACTATGCTTCTACCAACCACGTTTCTGCCTTCCGAGTGAATTGACCTTGGCCTGTTAAATGACCATGCTTTTTACCTGCCTCCTGAACTGATCGTTTGCCCTGCCACTGTATTAGTGGGATTCAAGAAAGCACAGGGGTCCCACATATGTGAGGGGCTCCATAAAAGATTTTTCGAGTGGAGAAAACTTTTTTTCTCTGGGTTTTTGTTTTCTCGGATTATGGTCTGGAGACTCGGAAGCTTTGAAGAAATTTGGGTGGGAAGAAGCCTCTACCCCTATCCTCAGGTCTTACCTGACCAAGGCCCTAAGCCTTATGGTGCTGCCTGCTGCCACCTGAACTGGCCATGCCTCTGCCTGCCACCTGAACTGGCCATGCCTCTGCCTGCTACCTGACCTGCCTGCTTATGGACCATGTTCTTGTCTACTGCCAGGACCAATACTTTGGTATATCTCTGCCTGCTGCCTGGACAATTCCTTTGGCTCATTGGACCAATGCTTTGCCTGTGCTGGGACAGTATTCCTGCCTGCTAAATCTACAGGTAATCCTTTTTTTTACCCTTTGCTAAGCAGAATGTATTTTGGGTGTAATTCTCACAAAAGTGAGTACACCCCTCACATTTTTGTAATTGTTTCTATTATAACTTTTCATGTGACAACACTGAAGAAATTACACTTTCCTACAATTTAAAGTAGTGAGTGTACAACGTGCATAACAGTGTAAATTTGCTGTCCCCTCAAAATAACTCACAGCCATTAATGTCTAAACCGCTGGCAACAAAAGTGAGTACACCCCTAAGTGAAAATGTCCAAATTTGGCCCAATTAGCCCTTTTCCCTCCCTGGTGTCATGTGACTCATTATTGTTACAAGGTCTCAGGTGTAAATGGGGAGCAGGTGTGTTAAATTTGGTGTTATCGCTCTCACTCCCTCATACTGGTCACTGGAAGTTCAACATGGCACCTCATGGCAAAGAACTCTCTGAGGATCTAAAAAAAGAATTGTTACTCTACATAAAGATGGCCTAGGCTAAAAAAAAGACCCTAAAACTGAGCTGCAGCACGGTGGCCAAGATCATACAGCGGTTTAACAGGACAGGTTACACTCAGAACAGGCCTCGCCATGGTTGGACAAAGAAGTTGAGTGCATGCGCTCAGCGTCATATCCAGAGACTGTTTTTGGGAAATAGACGTATGAGTGCTGCCAGGGGTGGGGGGTCAACCTGTCAGTGCTCAGACCACACATCGCAGACTGCATCAAATTGGTCTGCATGGCTGTCATCCCAGAAGGAAGCCTCTTCTAAAGGTGATGCACAAGAAAGCCTGCAAGCAGTTTGCTGAAGACAAACAGACTAAGGACATGGATTACTGGAACCATGTCCTGTGGTCTGATGAGACCAAGATAAACTTATTTGGTTCAGATGGTGTCAAGCGTGTGTGGTGGCAACCAGGTGAGGAGTACAAAGACAAGTGTGCCTTGCCTACAGTCAAGCATGGTGGTGGGAGTGTCATGGTCTGGGGCTGCATGAGTGCTGCCGGCACTGGGGAGCTACAGTTCATTGAGGGAACCATGAATGCTAACATGCATGATCCCCTCCCTTCGGAGACTGGGCTTCAGGGCAGTATTCCAACATGATAATGACTCCAAACACACCTCCAAGATGACCACTGCCTTCCTAAAGAAGCTGAGGGTAAAGGTGATGAACTGGTCAAGTATGTCTCCAGATCTAAACCCTATTGAGCATCTGTGGGGCATCCTCAAACGGAAGGTGGAGGAGCGCAAGGTCTCTAACATCCTCCAGCTCTATGATGTTGTCATGGAGCGCTGAAAGAGCACTCCAGTGGCAACCTGTGAAGCTCTGGTGAACTCCATGCCCAAGAGGGTTAAGGCAGTGCTGGAAAATAATGGTGGCCACACAAAATATTGACACTTAGGGCCCAATGTAGACATTTTCACTTAGGGGTGTACTCACTTTTGTTGCCAACGGTTTAGACATTAATGGCTGTGTGTTAAGTTATTTTGAGGGGACAGCAAATTTCCACTGTTATACAAGCTGTACACTCACTACTTTACATTGTAGCAAAGTGTCATTTCTTTAGCGTTGTCACATGAAAAGATGTAATAAAATAATTACAAAAATGTGAGGGGTGTACTTACTTTTGTGAGATACTGTACATGATATGTGTTAGAAGCCTGAAGGTGCTTCTTGCATGTTGGGCATCTGTATGTGGCCAGGCTGTGGACAAGTCTCACACATGTGGTGTTGTCATACTCAAGAATATTAGCACACAAATCAACTATCATACACTTATCAATTTTTTTTTTTTTTTTTTTTTTACCAAAGACATGTAGCAGAATACATTTTGGCCTAAATTCGTGACGAAATTTGATTTTTATTGGATTTCTTTTAAAACAGAAAGTAGAAAATATTGTTTTTTAAAAATATTTTCACTTTTTTTTTTTTTCACTCTTTTTTCACTTATATTGCAAAAAATAAAAAGCCCAGCTTCCAGATTTTATTGTCAAAGCCTAATTGAACAAGCTGAAGTTAGAAGCTGATTGGCTACCAGGCACATGAGTCCTACATCCTGTTTGTATTGCAGTCCTGAGTCCTGTACCCTGTACGTGGCGCACTTCTAAGCCCTGCACCCTGTACATGGCGTACTCCTGAGTCCTACAGCCTGTACGTAGCATACTCCTGAGTCCTGCACCCTGTACATAGCATACTCCTGAGTCCTGCACCCTGTACATAGTGTATTTCTGAGTCCTGCAATCTGTACATACCATACTCCTGAGTCATACACCCAGAACGTGCTGCACTCCTGAGTCCTGAACCATGTACGTGGGGCACTTCTAAGCCTTGCACCCTGTACATAGTGCACTCCTGAGGTCTGCACTCTGTACATAGCGTACTCCTGAGTCCTGCATCCTGTATGTAATGTACTCCTGAGTCCTGCAACCTGTACGTATTGTACTCTGAGTCCTGCACCCTGTATGTAGCGAACTCCTGAGTCCTGCACCCTGTACATAGCATACTCCTGCACGTAGCGCACTACTGAGTCCTGCTCCTTGTACATAGCGCACTGCTGAGTCATGCACCCTGTATGTAGCGAACTCCTGAGTCCTGCACCCTATACATAGCACACTGTTGAGTCCTGCACCCTGTATGTAGCATACTCCTGAGTCCTGCACCATGTATGTAACATACTCCTGAGTCCTGCACCATGTATGTAACATACTCCTGTGTCCTGCACCCTGTACACTTACCTGTTCACCTCAGTAAGGCCCTCCCATTGTTAGTGCAACTTGGCCACACCCACCCTTTCATGCAGTGGTTGAGTTCCTACACTTAGGATACTTTCACACTGTGGCGCCGCTTTACCGCTGTTATATCTGCACTTTTCGCCGAAGAAAGGGTTAAAAGCGCCCAATTTAATGGCCAGGGCGTTTTGGGAGTATACACAGCTCCCACACCGCCACAAAGATGCTGCTTGCAGGACTTTTTTCCCATCCTGCAAGCACACCACCCAAGTGTGAAAGTACTTGGGCTTTCACACTAGGGAGGCATGAGAAGCACTTTACAGGCGCTATTTTTAGCGCTAAAGCACCCCAGTGTGAAAGAGGTCTATTTGTCTGAGAAAAAAAAGCCCTGGGCAGAGGAGTAAAGAGGCAGGAAAAAAGACCCACTGCCAGTGTGTCCAGGAGCGGTGGTGTATTGGCAGAAAAAACGCTTGATGCTTGTAAATGCGCGTTTAGTGTAATGAATAAATTATTATTTTGTCCAATGAAATGAATTAAAAGCTCTTGATACCTGTAAACACACCTAAACGCTTAGACACTTTTACAAGCATCAGGTGTTTTTTCTACAAAATTGCTGCTCCCAGGAGGAAAGACTTCTAGGAGAGATTTCAAAACGTCCCGTGTGCATGAGATCTAAAGCTGAACTGCAGAAATGATCTTATATATCCTAATCGTCTTAATCTTATTAATCATCTTATCTTAATCATACTTACATTGCTCCAGCTGAGCTCAATGTAAGTATTCATATCAGATATCAGCCACTGCGGATGCTGAAAATCACTCTAGTAGTTGGCGCTTCTACAGCGAGAGCGGTGATCATCCAGGTCTTATGCTAGTAGCTTTCCCCCCGAACACAGGGGGTCATCCACTAGAAATTGGTGACATTCAGCGGCATTCTCTAATTGGATGAGGATAGATTGTGACATGATCCAGCCCTCCTTGTCCAATTAGAGAACGCCTTGTATTCATTGAAAAAACAGGTTGTTTTTTTTTATAAATGGTGGAATTGCTGAGCAAGCCACCCTCTGTGGTCAGTGTGCAGAGTGTATGTAGTACCAACCACTACACTGATTTAGCCCCACTCACACCAGTGCGACTTGTGATCTGATTTGACAGTTCAAAATCACATGCCGAGTCACACCCTATTTGTGCCTATGGAACAATTCAAAGCGGTGCAACTCTAATTTGCACTGATTTGAAAAAGATTTCTGCACTTTTTTTGGCGATTTCATGTGCGACTTGACATCTGTGCATGAAATCGCACTGACTGGCGGCTTTGAAATCACGCTGAAGTAGAGCGATTTCAAAGCTGTTATTAGACATGAATACTTAAATCATGAGAAGCTAGGCCAGTAGGAAAAAATATAATTCCTGAAGTTCAATATCAACCCTGGCACACACTATGAGTTTTTTTTGGGGTTGAACGAAAAAAAGCCTGTCAGCTCTACTCGGAGCCGCTGTACTAACTATGCAAAGTTAGTGCAGCGATCTCCCCGCTGAGCTGTTGCGTTCTCACAGGGGGCGCCCCCCCGGCCAGAACACTCCAATCAGCACTCTCTGTCATTGGCTGAGAGTGCTGATCAGAAGTCGGTCGGCTGCTGGTTTTCCAGCATGCACATCTGACAGAAGCCGACTAAACAGCAGGCTTCTGTCGGACAGACGGACATACACTCAGGCCAAATGTTGGCCGATTTTTATTTGAACCGGCTGATGTCTCCTGACATTCGGCCTCTGTGTACGGCGCTTTAGGCCTCATTCATACAAGTATACATAGGCATAGGCCTGTGTGAGGGCTGTGTTTGCCCACTCGGGGTTGTACAGGTGTTCTGTGTATCCCCGTTTAGGCAATACCTTTCATGTCAATTGAGATACAGCAGCTGCTTGGACACAGCCACTGCTTCCAATTAGACATGCTTGCTGGTAAGTGTTCCCAAAGCACAATGGGATTTATTTACTAAAGCTGGAGAGTGCAAAATCAGGCTCACTTCTGCATTGAAACCAATCAGCTTCTAACCTCAGCTTGTTCAATTAAGCTTTGGCAATAAAACCTGGATGCTGATTGGTTTCTATCTAGAAGTGAGCCTGATTTTGCACTCTCCAGCTTTACTAAATAAACCCCAATGTCTATGATTTTGAAACCACCTGGCTGTCAGATTTGGAGCAGTGGATGTGTATGTGCAGCCGCTGCATCGCAATTGGCATTAATGGGCCTGCCTACATGGGGATGCACAGAACACCTTTGCATCTCTGTGCGGGCAAACATGCCCATCTGAATGCCGGATCCTGTGTTCCCTGTACTCTGGCGCTGGACTGTCTTTCGTCGTCCTTACATCGAATGCAGGGCTCTGGATAGGGTTGCCACCTCATCCCTTTAAAACTGAACACATATGAATGACACAGGTTCTGAGGCTAATTTATGCAGATAAGGCACTAAGT
Source organism: Aquarana catesbeiana (assembly GCF_042186555.1). Classification (NCBI taxonomy): domain Eukaryota; kingdom Metazoa; phylum Chordata; class Amphibia; order Anura; family Ranidae; genus Aquarana; species Aquarana catesbeiana. The sequence continues at coordinate 269,738,613 of NC_133330.1, read as the reverse complement.
GAGTTTAATTACCACCTTAATCAGCCACAGAACCTGTGTAATTAATACGTGTTCGGGTTTAAAGGGATGAGGTAGTAACCCTAGCTCTGGACCTGATGACTTTGGGATCTTTTACCGCTAGAGTGTGCAGACATTGCAGGGACGATCTAGCTGTGGGGAGGAGCGAAGGATCGAAGGATCGGGTAAGAATATCCCTTTTGTTTTTTCTCCAGACCTAAACCAGCAGTTAACCCTTGCAACGCGGGCACAGTCACACCATGAGGGATCATCTTGTAGCTGCCCGGAGTGGGGCTTTAAGCTCCAAATTGAACGCCTAATTGAACAAGCTGAAGTTAGAAGCTGATTGGCTGACATGCACATGAGTCCTACACCCTGTATTGCAGTCCTGAGTCCTGTACCCTGTACGTGATAATACAGTACAACACACTCTGGTACTGCGATCATCAGATTATATATATATATATATATATATATATATATATATATATAAGGGCTGTATATACAGTATCTCACAAAAGTGAGTACACCCCTAACATTTATGTATATATCTTACTATATCTTTTCATATGACGACACTGAAGGAATGACACTTTGCTACAATGTAAAGTAGTGAGTGTACAGCTTGTATAACAGTGTAAATTTGCTGTCCCCTCAAAATAACTCAACACACAGCCATTAATGTCTAAACTGCTGGAAACAAAAGTGAGTACACCCCTAAGTGAAAATGTCCAAATTGGGCCCAAAGTGTCAATATTTTGTGTGGCCACCATTATTTTCCAGCACTTCCTTAACCCTCTTGGGCATGGAGTTCACCAGAGCTTCACAGGTTGCCACTGGAGTCCTCTTCCACTCCTCCATGATGACATCACAGAGATGGTGGCTGTTAGAGACCTTGCGCTCCTCCACCTTCCATTTGAAGATGCCCCACAGATGCTCAATAGGGTTTAGGTTTGGAGACATGCTTGGCCAGTCCATCACCTTTACCCTCAGCTTCTTTAGCAAGGCATGCAACTATGCTTCAAAAAATGTAGAGCAGGATGGGACTTTAATTGTGCCTCAGATGAGTATAAAGAAAATAGAATACAAAAGTAGAATTATAGAAAAGTAGACAAATTTTTATTTAACTGCCATGGTGCAGAACCTTCTAAAAGTCAAATTAAGATACAATACAATCTTTCTGATTTGAATTCAGGATGTGCAGGTCCCAAACAGTTTGCAAAAGTGTTGCCTACGCGCTTCGTGGACAGTTCCGCTTTGTCAGGGCCTTGAAAGTAGCACAGTAGATCATCATATGAATTCTACAGATAAAATATTAATTAGTAATACATACATTACATGATTTACATAAACGAAAATAATGAGTAATATATAGATATATTGATACATTTGTTTTTACATCAATATCATGTCACAATAAATGTTTGTTAATAAAATATATATATTATATTGTGGAGCATTGGACATGTGAATATAGCTACACTTTATATTTATTGATGTGCAGCGGTGTTTCTCACATAGGGAATTAAGCGGGAATGGTAAGTTTGATAATCTTAGCCGTATATATTACTCATTTTCTTTTATGTAAATCATGTAATGTATGTATTACTAATTAATATTCTATCTGTAGAATTCATATGATGTCCTACTGTGCTACTTTTAAGACCCTTTTGAGGCGGAACTGTCCGTGACACGTGTAGGCCACACTTTTGTAAACTGTTTGGGACCTGCACATCCTGTTTTCAACTCAGAAAGATTGTAATGTATCTTAGGCCCCTTTCACACGAGGCAGACTCGGTTTCCACGGAGTCCGCCTCGGTCCACCGGCTCAGCGGGAGATCAGTCCGTTGATCTCCGCTGAGCCGGCGGATGACAGGTCCCTCTCTTCTCACTGAGCGGGGAGGGGCTTGTCAGGCACCGCTGCCGCCTATGGAGGGATCGGATGAAAACGGACAGCATGTCCGTTTTCATCAGATCTCACCCGATCCGATCCGCCAGCGACGGACCTGGACGTAGGGCCATCCGTCTGCTTTTTGCGGATCGGATGTCAGTGGACATGTCTCCGATGACATCCGTCGCTCCATAGGCTAACATGGAGCGCCTGTTCAGCTCCGCCGTCAAAACTGACAGGACATGAACGGTCCGATCGTGTGAAAGGGGTCTTAATTTGACTTTTAGAAGGTACTGCCCCATGGCAGTTAAATAAAATTTGTCTACTTTTCTATAATTCTAGTATTGTATTCTATTTTGTTTAAACTCCTCTGAGTTACAATTAAAGTCCCATCCTGCTCTACATTTTTTTGAAACATAGCTGCGTATCTTGGGATGGTGCCTCTGTAGGAGTAGCTGTAATCCAACGTTCACCCCAACCCCTACACATATTCTTTAGCAAGGCAGTGGTCGTCTTGGAGGTGTGTTTGGGGTTGTTATCATGTTAGAATATTGCCCTGCATCCTAGTCTCTGAAGGGAGGGGATCATACTCTGCTTCAGTATATCACAGTACATGTTGGCATTCATGGTTCCCTCAATGAACTGTAGCTCCCCAGTGCCGGCAGCACTCATGCAGCCCCAGACCATGACACTCCCACCATCATGCTTGACTGTAGGCAAGACACACTTGTCTTTGTACTCCTCACCTGGTTGCCGCCACACAGGCTTGACACTGTCTGAACCAAAAAAGTTTATCTTGGTCTCATCAGACCACAGGACATGGTTCCAGTAATCCATGTCCTTAGTCTGCTTGTCTTTAGCAAACTGTTTGCGGGCTTTCATGTGCATCATCTTTAGAAGAGGCTTCCTTCTGGGATGACAACCATGCAGACCAATTTGATGCAGTGTGCGGCGTATGGTCTGAGCACTGACAGGCTGACCCCCCACCCCTTCAACCTCTGCAGCAATGCTGGCAGCACTCATATGTCTAATTCCCAAAGACAGCCTCAGGATATGACGCTGAGCACGTGCACTCAATTTTTAAGGTCGACCATGGCGAGGCCTGTTCTGAGTGGAACCTGTCCTGGTAAACTGCTGTATGGTCTTGGCCACCGTGCTGCAGCTCAGTTTCAGGGTCTTGGCAATCTTCTTATAGCTTAGGCCATCTTTATGTAGAGCAACAATATTTTTTTTCAGATCCTCAGAGAGTTCTTTGCCATGAGGTGCCATGTTGAACTTCCAGTGACCAGTATGAGAGAGTGAGAGCGATAACATCAAATTTAACACACCTGCTCCACATTCACACCTGAGACCTTGTAACACTAACGAGTCACATGACCCCGGGAAGGGAAAATGGCTAATTGGGCCCAATTTGGACATTTTCACTTAGGGGTGTACTCACTTTTGGTGCCAGCGGTTTAGACATTAATGGCTGTGGGTTGAGTTATTTTGAGGGGACAGCAAATTTACAGTTATACAAGCTGTACACTCACTACTTTACATTGTAGCAAAGTGTCATTTCTTCAGTGTTGTCACATGAAAAGATAGAATAAAATATTTACAGAAATGTGAGGGGTGTACTCACTTTTGTGAGATACTGTAAATCCTGTATAATAATAATAATATATACACTAAAGAAAAGCTGCCATTGAGAAATCACGGATGGTGTTTGCAGACACAGAATGGTGTGTTCTATGCGGACATACAATGAGATTACAGGAGATGATATTCATTGTGATGATGATGATGATTCTCCTCCACATTATACATGATGACATCTCACTCACAGCACACAATGCCCGGCCAGTCTCGTGTTATCAGCACCGCGCATGCGCACTGTCGGGTCCCCGTACTGGGCTCTGCACATGCGCGGTACCCTTTTGCCAGTTTAAAATCCCGGATGTCAGTGGGCGCCGGGGTACCGGTGCAGCGTGGGAAAAGGTGTTAGTCCGGTGGTGCAGGTCCGGTGTCCGGGCAGACTATGCGGGCGGGGTGTGTGTGAGCTCCGGACATGGCGTCTCCTGAGGTGTTAGAGGAGTTCAGCTCCGGGGAGGCCTGTTCAGGGGGGTGCGGGGATCTCGAGGACTTCCTACTGGAGGGGGAGGAGCTCAGCGCTCACTTCGAGCAGGCCGCCAGACACGCCCAGAACCTGGCCCATGTGGCCACCACCGAGCAACTCCTCTACCTGTATGCCAGGTACAAGCAGGTAATGACACCTTCCATGTGTGGCCCCTCCCACGTGACACCTTCCATGTGTGGCCCCTCCCACGTGACGCCTTCCATGTGTGGCCCCTCCCACGTGACGCCTTCCATGTGTGGCCCCTCCCACGTGACGCCTTCCATGTGTGGCCCCTCCCACGTGACACCTTCCATGTGTGGCCCCTCCCACGTGATGCCTTCCATGTGTGGCCCCTCCCACATGGCACCTTCCATGGGTGTGGCCCCTCCCGCGTGACGCCTTCCATGGGTGTGGCCCCTCCCGCGTGACGCCTTCCATGGGTGTGGCCCCTCCCGCGTGACGCCTTCCATGGGTGTGGCCCCTCCCGCGTGACGCCTTCCATGGGTGTGGCCCCTCCCGCGTGACGCCTTCCATGGGTGTGGCCCCTCCACTAAGCGACACTCTCCCTGTGTGGGGGGGGGCGCTATGTACTCCCTTCTTCTGTGTGTGTGCCCCCCCCCCCCGTGCTACATGACACCCTCCTACACCTTCCTATACTGTATGCCAGGTACAAGCAGGTAATGACCCCTCCCCCTATAGTCATTCTCCCCCCCCATCCATTATACGGTATGCCAAATGCAGGCAGGTAATGTCATCCATATCCCCCATGTGACCTCCTTCCTCTTACCCCCATTATACTGTATGCCGGGTAATGAGCCAAGCACCCAGAGTCATCTTCATCCCTCATATGATCCTACACCAGTCATACATTATGTCAGGGGTAAGCAGTTAATGGGTCCCCCTCCTCTTGTCCTATTCCTCGGTCCTGTGCCCCCACACCAGTCCTCTTTTATGTCCTGGATAGGCAGGTAACGATTCTTAGAAGTCTATCCATCTTGTGTCCCCTGCCTCCTCCAGCCATTGTATTCTGTATCTCCGACCATAGAAATACAGACCAAAACTGGATGGAAGAGTCCAATATTATTTTAATTGCTGGCAAAAAAAAGTCTTATAAAAACTTCCAATGCGTTTTGAGTGCATCACCACTCCCCTTCATCAGGGCTCAGCACATACCAATGCTTGTCATGTTCTTCTCCTTGTGGAGAGCTCAGTACTGATCCTTTGGGTGTATCCATGTGTCATGCTGAGCCCTGGGAAAGGGGGAGCCGTGTTGTCCCTGAAACACATTGACAGTGTTTATAGGACCCTTTTTTTTAATCAACAACATCTTGGACTCTTTCTTCTGGTTTTGGTCTGGTGCTCCTTTCTGTGTTTCTGTGGTCTGATCTACGGTTGGGTGCCTATCAGGGAAGCCTGGCTGTGTGGGGGCCGCCTCACCAGAGCTATGGAGCTTGTCTATCATGTCACCTCCTTGCTCCTCCACTATCTTTTATGCTAAGCCCCGTGCAAGCAGGTAGTATAAGGCACACAAGTGCCGATTACTCCATCATGGGTCTGTTCATAGCTGTTCCATCCAGCATGCCTTGAATGCCAGCCACAAGCTGCTAAGATGGTATTGATACTGTGGTGCCATCCTATCCTCAAGTGGTTGTAAAGGCTGAAGGTGCCCCCTAATACTCACCTGAGCCCCCTCTCGATCCAGCGATGTACACGAGAGCCTCGGCTGTCTAGGGGCTCCCTCTCCTCATTGGCTGAGACAGCAATGGGAGCCATTGGCAATCACAACCAGTGAGCCAATAAGGAGAGGGCTGGGCCAAGCTGTGACTTGCTATGGGGGCACTGGTCAAGGGGGAGGAGTCAGGAGGGCTGGTGAGGCACCCAAGAAGAAGAGGATCGCAACTTCTCTGTGCAAAACCACTGCACAGAGCAGGTAAGTATGACATGTCTTAGGTAAGTATGACATGTCTTTTTAAAAAACAAAAGCCGAACCGTTAATACTACTTTTCATATATGCCCTTTAACCAGTGTTCCAGTCCCCCCAACCCCCCTTTTTTTTTATTTTATTTTTTATTTTATTTCTTTATTTATTTTTAGACTCCTGTATTTGTCTGAACATGTCATATGTGTGGTAGTTTTTAGTTTATGTAAAAATATTTCATTACTAACCAGATCTTGGAAGCAGGTAGATTCCATGTTAGCTGTGAGCATCTGAAGCTCTCTTGTGTTCATTTCCGTGTAGCTGGCTACCCAGCATGCACCTCGCGCCGGCGCAGTAATGTCACTGCGTGGCTCTCCCCCTTCCTGACAGGTTGCCATAGCAATGTGAGGGGAAGTTCCCACCCCTTTTCTATAGCAACCTCAATCAGAGGACAGGCGAGGAAGGTAATGGAAGTCCTCCTGTTCGTATCATTTCCGGTCTGCAAAAAAACACAAGATTACGTCATTAGGTGATTCGCAAGGAATCCTGGGATACATGACGCCTCTATCCCAGGAGCCCTTGCGAATCATCTAGTGACCTAATCGCCCAGGGGGCCGCTGCCGGAAGAGCTGCTGAAATAAGAATAAAAAAGGTATTTAAATTAAAAAAAAAAAAAATTTCATTGGGAAAAGCACGCTCAAACAAGTATATAACATGGGTGGAACTCCGCTTTAATTCATCATACTTTCAGTGCTGGCTTCAATCATGCATTGCTGGGTCAGTGTTCAGCTCTTCTAGTATATGGCACCATCTATTATATGTGTCCTTCCCTTCATGCATTATATATAGCTTGCTATAAGAAAGTAATGAGTCTCCGGTGCGCCCTCTATTGACCATGTGCTCATACTGCCTTTTCCTCCTGTGTTTAATACCGGATACAAGCAGGTGATAAGAACCACACAGAGACCCCGGGTCTCACTTTCGGTCATTATGCATCTGCTGATAGTTCTCTAACACCAGTTGTTAAAGGACAACCAGATCTGATGCTTTGAGTCATTGGTTGAGTACATAGCAACGTTTAACGGTGTTTATCTTTCTTGGCAGGTGAAGGTTGGAAAGTGCAATACTTCGAAGCCAGGTTTCTTTGATTATGAAGGCAAACGCAAATGGTAAGAAGAAATGCCGTATGATATAATCCAGTGTCTGCAGTAGGATGTTTTCTCAAAGCAGCTGCTTAGATTCAAACTTGGAGAATTAAAGTTTTGAATGTGATTGGCTGATGTGTGATTGCATAGACAATCTTTCTATCATATACGTTGTTGTTTTGGCATATTTTTTTATTTGATTTATTTATTTTTTTGAGGGGGGGGGGGGATACACAATATCAGTGTTTTTTTATATTTTATTTTACTTTTAAATATTTATTAAAAAAAATTTGGTGAGATATCAGCGGTCTAAATAGACCACTGACATCTCCCCTTTGAGACAGAGAAAGGGACTAAAGACAAAGATGCCCCAGTCCATTTCTCTGCAGCCTCAGCTGCACTAAATATGAATGGACATGAGACTGCAGCTCCTGTTCATTCATAAACTGAAGCATCGTAAACTTAGTTTACGATGCTCAGTTATGAATGGACAGAGTTAATGATCCCTGACTCTGTGCTTTCGGAAAAGGAAGGAGCCAGTAAATTACTGATTTACCATATCCTTCCTCCGGTTTTCCATCCTGATAGATTTGGGGCAGGGAGGAGCAGAGGATGTTCAGCCACTTGATTGTTTTTACAGGTGGTGGGAGGGGACTTTTTCACCTGCCACCCTCCGGTGCTTCTGCCGGTGTGCCCATGCGCTTGGCGAGTCGGAGAATGAATCGACCGGCGGCGGCCATTTACCATAGAGCTGACCAAGGACCAGATGGTCTTCGGTCATTTCTATGACCTTCGGAGGTCGGGCGCGACATTATGACGTCATGTCCGGCCTTGGCAGTCGTAAACACTGCCGTAGCCTCGGCTGGAAGCCGAGATCGTATGTTTTGTGTTTCTGTTTTTCTTTTTGGACTTTCCAGCCTAGAGGCGAGATCTGGGGACTTCTAGAGCCCAGATCTCGCTGTAAAGAGGACCTGTCATACCCTATTCCTATTACAAGGAATGTAAAGAGAAAGTGTCAAAATCACAAAAAGAAACAAAATTTTAAGTGCCCACGACCCCGTGTTGTGAAGCGAACGCATAAGTACGTCATGCCCGCATATGTAAACCAGTAAACTGTAAACATTTTTAACCTCTTGACATCCGGAGGCCGTCATATGACGGCCTCGACTTTCCGGGGTTATATCTGAATGATGCCTGAGGCTACAGACATCATTCAGATACCGGCATTTTCAGCCGGCGATTCCGTACACCATAAGAACGATCATAGCGGCTGTTCCGCCGCTTGATCGTTCTTACGGGCGGCAAAAGGGGACGTCCCCCACCCCTCCTACCGACTCACCTCAGCGATCGGTGAGTCGGATAGCGGATCCGCCGGCGCCGAATGTAGATCATAGAGATTTCCGGCGGACCAGATGGTCGCCGGAGTCTCTATGATCGTTCAGAGGCCTGGCGCGATGTTATGACGTCACGCCCGGCCTCTGCATTCAAAAAAACGGCGCCACTTCGGCTGGGAAGCGGTGATCGTTTTTTTTTTTTTTTTTTTTTTTTTAATTTTATTTTAGGCTTCACAGCCTAGAGGTGAGATGTGGGGTCTTATTGACCCCATATCTCACTGTAAAGAGGACTGATTATGTCATATTCCTATTACAAGGGATGTTTACATTCCTTGTAATGGGAATAAAAGTGATCAAAAAAAAAATTTTTTTTAAAAAGTGTCAAATTAAAAAATTTTAAGTAAAATTAACAATAAAAAAAAAAAAAAATTTTTTTAAAGCGCCCCTGTCCCCGTGAGCTCGCACGCAGAAGCGAACGCATACGTAAGTCCCGCCCACATATGAAAACGGTGTTCAAACCACACATGTGAGGTATCGCCGCGAATGTTAGAGCGAGAGCAATAATTTTGGCCCTAGACCTCCTCTGTAACTCAAAACATGTAGCCAGTAAAAAATTTTAAAGCGTCGCCTATGGGGATTTTTAAGTACCAAAGTTTGGCGCCATTCCACGAGCGTGTGCAATTTTGAAGCGTGACATGTTAGGTATCTATTTACTCAGCGTAACTTCATCTTTCACACAATGCAAAAAAATTTGGCTAACTTTGCTGTTTTGTTTTTTTTTTTAAAGCATGAAACTGTTTTTTTTTTTTTTTTTTTTTTTTTTTTTTTTTTTAAAAATGCGTTTGAAAAATAGCTGCGCAAATACTGTGCAAGATAAAAAGTTGCAATGACCGCCATTGTATTCTCTAGGGTCTCTGCTAAAAAAAAACATATATAATATTTGGGGGTTCTATGTAATTTTATAGCAAGGAAATGATGATTTTTGACATGTAGGAGCGAAGTGTCAGAATTGGCCTGGATGCGAAGTGGTTAAAGCACCGCCTATGGCGATTAAGTACTGAAGTTTGGTGCCATTCCACGAGTGTGTGCAATTTTAAGCATGATATGTTGGGTATCTATTCTGCAACAAAAGCGGGCTAACGTTAGTGTTTTTGTTTTTGTTTTTTTGTCTTTTGTTTTAAATTCATGAAAACGCTTTTTTTTTTTTTTAAATTGTTTTCAAAACAAAACGTGTTTGAAACATTGCACAAATACCGTGCGACATCGTTTCAACAACCACCATTTTATTTCCTAGGGTCTCTGCTAAAAAATCATTTTATAATGTTTGGGGGTTCTGAGTAATTTTTTTTTTTTTTTTATTATTTTTACACGTAGGAGAGAAGTGTCAGAATTGGCTTGGGAGGCAAGTGGTTACTCTGTGTACTGTGTATCACCAGTCACTTCACTTAGTATAATATGTAAGGGCCCTTTCACACTGCTCTGTGGTAAAAACGCATATACGATTTTGCTGTTTTATATCTGTTTCCTGTGTATTTTTTGGGTTGCCTGCACCTGTGAAAAAAATGGACATGACTCAAACACACCAAAAACGCAAATCGTGGTGCTTTTTTTTTTTTTTTTTCACGATTTTGCTGTGATTTCTATTGCTTTTGATGGGAAGCTGAGTTTTTGAAAACCGCACCAAAGATGCAGAATGTAGGACTCTAAAAAACGCACCACACCCACAGTGCAGGGGTGTGAAAAGTCCCATAGGATTTAAAGGGAAACCTTTTTCTTGCAAGGTAAAAATGCAGGAAAAACATGTCAGTTGGAAAGGGGCTTAAGGGTTTACAACCACTTTAAATCTATTAATAGGATCTTCTTTCTATTTCAGCCTACAACAAATGTCAGTTCTCTTTTGCAAGCAAAGCATCAGTCTTTAGTCTGTAGTCACTCCCCCCCGCTTGTGTAAAACTGCTCATTGTTTCTCTCAGAAGTATGTGAGGTCAAATTATAGGTATTTTTTCCTGAACATATGAATATGGCATCGCAGACAATGTTTCCTAGGTTTGTTAAGAGTTCTGTGACTTTAAGTGGAACTTCAGTAATTTTTTTTCATCTTTCCATCTATTAAATCTTCTGCCCCTGTTTTAACTTTGGATAGTAAAACATTTTTTTTCTGTCAGTAAATACCTTATACAGCCCACTTCCTGTTTCTTGTCTGGTAAAAAGCCTAGGCTTATGACATCATGCACAGCTCTCTCACTCTGGTGAGAGTTTGCCAGGAAAGGAGGGGGAATGAGTCATAAGAGGGCTAATGAGAGCTGGAGGTGTGTCTGTGTAAATAGACTCAAGGGGGGGGATTTCTTCAGCATATTTGGCAAGTACGGAATCGCAGTATATATATATACAATAATATGCAAAGTGGTTGGAGGGAAGCTTCAGAATGGCAAAGTTGGTTTTTATTACAGATTATTTGAGCAGACTGCAGTTCCTCTTTAAATACTAACCAGCTGACATGGGCCTGACCTGCAACACTTTTTTCCCAGAGCCCTCATCGGATGTTGGAGTGATGATAAAAGAGCAGAGAACTCCTTTATAATCTCTGTAGTTGTATTTGTGCCAGCTACACCAGTATTCTAGCACAGATGCTGTGACCTTTTCTAGTGTTAGTTAGACAAAACTCACATTGTGTGGTGACCGGCATTTTACTGCATTGTACAACGCTGGTCACCGCAAGCACACCCAGAAAACTGTGTTTTTCTGTGTGTCCGGTTCACACTGCTACACAGCCCAGTACTGTGATAAAATGAGGACATACTGTATTTTATTGCAGTGTGCTGTACAGGATTGCACGTCGCTGTACTGCAGCCATTGAGCTGCTGTACAGCGACATGAATGAACTGTACTTTTGTACACTTCAAATAAAGTTGAGTGAGGGGTGGAAAAAAGGGAGCATTGTGTGCACTGAATCGCACACCACACTGCCCCTACCACAGCCAGAACGGACAGAGAGGAAACCACAGCAGTGTACTTCTCCAGCAGCTGTATGTTGTGTTTGAACCGGCCTTAAAGTAATGTAAACCCACAAAAAAAAAAAACAAAACAAAAAAACCTGCAAGACAAAGGCATAATAAGCTAGTATGCTTAGCATACTAGCTCATTATCAAATACTCACCTTAGATCGAAGCCCCCATAGCAGTCCCAGTACACCGCTGCGGCCGGCCACATCACTCCCGGAGTTACTTCCAGGTATTGAGGGCTCCGGTGCTGTGATTGGCCGGAGCCGCCGGTAATGGCCCGAACGTGCCATTGCTTCAGTGTGCATGTGCCGATGACATCAGCACATGCTGATACAGAAGATATCTCCTAAACCGTGCTGGTTTAGGAGATATCCGGGGTAGCTACAGGTAAGCCTTATTATAGTAAATATAAAAAGTGCATCACTAAACATGAAAATACACAATCATTGATCATAGTGAATCCAAAAATTTGAATAGAGAAAAATGTGAAAAGGTAAATAACACAATAAGAGAACTTCTATATAGTTCATATAAGTAAGTCCATAAACTTTGTGGTTCCAAGTAATGATGACAAGAGAAAAGGATCACCGCTGCTAAAAACTTCTGCCTCCAAATGGAATGTAAGGAGGCTTACCGGAACGTATGGACCCTATTCAGTTTATACTAAATGGGACATACAGGCAGTGGTGTATCAACACCTAGGTAGAGACGGCTAGCTGCAATCTTCTCCAATTGATTATATGGTAATTGGGAGGGTTACTCTACAGCCACCGAAGCCATTCTAGTAAGGCACTTCAGAGTCAAAGTAGAAATCCTCTTAACAGTGCTCCATTAGGACATAGATCCAAGGAGAAAGGATAGGATAGAAAACCCGTATGTAAAATTTATTTTAAAAAAAGGTTAGAACACTCACATTTTGGTAAACCTCAAAAGGCATTGATTGAATGATGCATCAAGTTATAATGGCATAGGCAGGACAATGGAACAGACTCATTTTGTCTCAGACATCATCTGGGGTGTTCTGATGCCTGTGCCACCTCAGTTTTTATAGATAATGTACCCCATCACCTGGATAATCACGCTGCTTAACGCCGTGTCTAATCCGCCAATCACTTCCGGGATCGACAGCAAGATGGCGCGGAGGCACGTGTGTCAAGCCTCTATATGAAAGTGAGGCGAACATGTCAAGCCTCGATGTGGAAACGGAGAATCTTAGCGACTTGATAGCGCGCCTCAAGCCTCGATCTGAAAGGCGGGACGCACGGGTCAAACCTCAGAGAGACCACCAGATACAATGGCATCCTGGATGTAGGTCTGGCCTCGCATCAAAGCGAAGGCTAAGACCAACCTTCATAAACAAGCCTATCACGTAACGCTCAAGCCCACAACTGGAGAGATTAAGTAATACAGCAGGCGCTATCTATAATAGCAGCTCAAGCCTCATGTAGAAAGCGAGAACCAGCAATAGTAACACCACTGTTATACATCTCGCCGTACAGTCTATCTTAATATAACATACGTAGACCGTTAAATGATAGATTTTGAAATAAAATCAAAAATAAAAACGGAACAGATAAAATATTCAATTAAATGAAAAGCACATAATTCTAAAGAACACCCTTATACCATATATCAAGTAACTTCATGTAGCAAAGTCATGCTTGGTTGATAAGAGTTCATCCCGAACGGGGAGTAGGAACGCAGATGGTAAATCCAGAATGTTTCAATTCTTGAAACACCTCTGGTGTGAGCCCCTCCACGCCAAGGTGGTATATAATGATCAAAAATTGAGTATCACTAGGTTCCGGATTGTGGTATCTACGATAGTGTTTAGGAACACTGTGGTTGATTCCTCCCTTTTTTATATTAGCTATGTGCTCATTGACTCCTATGGAAAAGGTACGGCTGGTTCTGCCTACATATTGTTTGCTACATGGGCAGGTAATCAGATATATTTGGAAGCACAAGTAAAGAGTTGCTTCATATCGTAGATCTGATTAGTGACTGTAGATTTAAATTGTTTTGTTTTCACCTTACCGCTTGTATTGTGTAGGCAAACAGGGGTAATAACCCACAAGGTTATGAAAAAAATAGGGTTTTACTGGAGGATTTATTATATTGGGGGCAATTTTACTTTGTAGGGATGGAGCACCTCTATAAATCATCTTGGCCCAATCTGGCAAGAGAGGGCCCAAGATCCAATCATTTTTAATAACATTCCAATGTTTACCTAGAATTTGTTTGATCTGTCTATGTTGGGTGGAGAATGTACAACCCCTGGCAAAAATTATGGAATCACCAGTCCCTGCGGATGTTCCTTCAGTTGTTTATTGTTGTAGAAAAAAGCAGATCACAGACATGGCCAAAAACTAAAGGCATTTCAAATGGCAACTTTCTGGCTTTAAGAAACGCTAAAAGAAATCAAGAAAAATAATTGTGGTGACCAGTAACAGAGTTATAGAACAAGCACAGGGAAAAAATTATGGAATCACCCTGTAAATTTTCATTACAAACATTAACACCTGCATCAGATTAAATCTGCTTGTTAGTATGCAGGTAAAGAGGGTAAATCATCACGTAGTTTTGCACAAGATGGTTGTTCACAGTCGGCTGTGTCTAAAACATGGACCAAATACAAACACCATGGGAAAGTGGTTAAAGGCAAGCATACTGGTAGACCAAGGAAGACATCAAAGCGTCAAGACAGAAAACTTAAAGCAATATGCCTTGAAAACAGAAAATGTACAACAAAACAAATGAGGAACAAATGGGAGGAAACTGGGGTCAACATCTGTGACCGAACTGTGAAAAACCGCCTAAAGGAAATGGGATTTACATACAGAAAAGCTAAAAGAAAGCCATCTCTAGGGATGAGCCGAACACCCCCCCTGTTCGGTTCGCACCAGAACATGCGAACAGGAAAAAAGTTCGTTCGAACACCGTTAAAGTCTATGGGACACGAACATGAATAATCAAAAGTGCTAATTTTAAAGGCTTATATGCAAGTTATTGTCATAAAAAGTGTTTGGGGACCTGGGTCCTGCCCCAGGGGACATGGATCAATGCAAAAAAAAATTTTAAAAACTGAAGTTTTTTCAGGAGCAGTGATTTTAATAATGCTTAAAGTCAAACAATAAAAGTGTAATATCCCTTTAAATTTCGTAGCTGGGGGGTGTCTATAGTATGCCTGTAAAGGGGCGCATGTTTCCTGTGTTTAGAACAGTCTGACAGCAAAATGACATTTTGGAAGGAAAAAAGCCATTTAAAACTACTCGTGGCTATTGCATTGCCGGTCACCACAATACACATAGAAGTTCATTGATAAAAACGGCATGGGAATTCCCCACAGGGAAACCCCGAACCAAAATTAAAAAAAAAAAAAATGACGTGGGGGTCCTCCTAAATTCCATACCAGGCCCTTCAGGTCTGGTACGGATTTTAAGGGGAACCCAGCGCCAAAAAAAAAAAAAAAAAAAAAAAAAAAACGGCGTGGGGTCCCCCCAAAAATCTATACCAGACTCTTATCCGAGCACGCAACCTGGCAGGCCGCAGGAAAAGAGGGGGGGGACGAGAGAGCGCCCCCCCTCCTGAACCGTACCAGGCCACATGCCCGCAACATTGGGAGGGTGCTTTGGGGTAGCCCCCCAAAATACCTTGTCCCTATGTTGATGAGGACAAGGGCCTCATCCCCACAACCCTGGCCGATGGTTGTGGCGGGCGGGGGGCTTATCGGAATCTGGAAGCCCCCTTTAACAAGGGGACCCCCAGATTCCCCCCCCCCCCCGTGTGAAATGGTAAGGGGGTAACCATTTCACTAAAAAACTGTCAAAAATTACAGGGGCTTCCCTGTGACGTCACGGGGAATGCCACAGGGAAGTCCCGTCATGTCCCGTGCGTCAGAGGGGGGCGGGGTCACCGGGTGGCCCCCCCCCCCTTATTTAAGAACCGTCAGACGAGGAGACGCCGTCACACAGCGGGAGCCTCCCTCCATGCCAGCATGGATGCGGAGCGGCCGGGAGAAGAAAATGAAGAAGAGAAGAGGATGAAGAGAAGAGCGGGAGCCTCCCCCCATGCCATGGGTGCGGAGCAGCCCGAGGAGAAGAAGATAGAAGACGCCGCGGAGGAGATGCTGGACGAGAACGCCGGAGGAAGAACCAGAAGATGAAGGAAGATAGAAGAAAGAAGAAGCATTTAAATAAAGGAATTGTCAAAAACTGTCTCTTGTCATTTTTAACATTTTTTTTGACAGCTTTTTTTAGTGAAATGGTAGGGGTACTTTTGTACCCCCTTACCATTTCACACAGGGGGGGGCGCGATCTAGGGGTCCCCTTGTTAAAGGGGGCTTCCAGATTCCGATAAGCCCCTCGCCCGCAGACCCCCACAACCACCGGCCAGGGTTGTGGGGATGAGGCCCTTGTCCTCATCAACATGGGGACAAGGTGTTTTGGGGGGCTACCCCAAAGCACCCTCCCAATGTTGAGGGCATGTGGCCTGGTACGGTTCAGGAGGGGGCGGCCGCACTCTCGTCCCCCCCTATTTTCCTGCGGCCTGCCAGGTTGCGTGCTCGGATAAGGGTCTGGTATGGATTCTTGGGGGGACCCCACGCCGTTTTTTTTTTTTTTTTTTTTGCGCGGGGTTCCCCTTAAAATCCATACCAGACCTGAAGGGTCTGGTATGGAATTTAGGGGGACCCCCACGTCTTTTTTTTTTTTTTTTTTTTTTTTTTTTTAAATCTTGGTTCGGGGTTCCCCTGTGGGGAATTCCCATGCCGTTTTTATCAATGAACTTCTATATGTATTGTCGGACCAGCAATGCAATAGCCGCCAGTAATTTTAAATGGGTTTTTTCCTTCGAAATGTCATTTTGCTGTCAGACTGTTCTAAACAGGAAACATGCGCCCCTTTACAGGCATACTATAGACACCCCCCAGCTACGAAATTTAAAGGGATATTACACTTTTATTGTTTGACTTTAAGCGTTATTAAAATCACTGCTCCTGAAAAAACGGCAGTTTTTAAAACTTTTTTTGGCATTGGTCCATGTCCCCTGGGGCAGGACCCAGGTCCCCAAACACTTTTTATGACAATAACTTGCATATAAGCCTTTAAAATTAGCACTTTTGATTTCTCCCATAGACTTTTAAAGGGTGTTCCGCGGCATTCGAATTTGCCGCGAACACCCCAAATTGTTCGGCGAACTTGCGAACAGCCAATGTTCGAGGCGAACATGTGTTCGACACGAACTCGAAGCTCATCCCTAGCCATCTCTAACACCTAAACACAAAAAAACGTGGACTGTGGATGATTGGATGAAAGTCATATTCAGTGATGAATCTCGAATCTGCATTGGGCAAGGTGATGATGCTGGAACTTTTGTTTGGTGCCGTTCCAATGAGATTTATGCAGATGACTGTCTGAAGAAAACATGTAAATTTCCACAGTCAATTATGATATGGGGCTGCATGTCAGGTAAAGGCACTGGGGAGATGGCTGTCATTAAATCTTCAATAAATGCCCAGGTTTACATTGAAATTGTGGACACTTTTCTTATCCCATCTATTGAAAGGATGTTTGGGGATGATGAAATCATTTATCAAGATGATAATGCATCTTGCCATAGAGCAAAAACTGTGAAAAAAAATTCCTTGAAGACACATAAGGTCAATGTCATGGCCTGCAAACAGTCCGGATCTCAATCCAATTGAAAATCATCTGCGGTGGAAGTTAAAGAAAATGGTCCATGACAAGGCTCCAGCCTGCAAAGATGATTTGGCAACAGCAATCAGAAGGCTGGAGCCAGATTGATGAAGAGTACTGTTTATCACTCATTAAGTCAATGCCTCAGAGACTGCAAGCAGTTATAAAAGCCAGAGGTGGTGCAACAAAGTACTAGTGATGTGTTGGAGTGTTATTTTGTTTGTTTTTCATGATTCCATAATTTTTTCCTCAGAATTGAGTGATTCCATAATTTATTCCCTGTGCTTGTTCTATAAATCTAACTGTTACTGGCCACCACAATTATTTTTCTTGATTTCTTTTAGTGTTTCTTAAAGCCAGAAAGTTGCCATTTGAAATGCCTTTTAGTTTTTGGCCATGTCTGTGATCTGCTTTTTTTTTCTACAACAATAAACAACGGAAGGAACATCCTCAGGGACTGGTGATTCCATAATTTTTGCCAGGGGTTGTAGTAAACGTGGACCATTTAAAAGTGTCATCCCTGTTCTGATGGGGGTTTAACCTCCAAAAGAGTACTTCTCTCAGAATTACTTATTCTATGTAATTCGGAGTCTATATCAACCTGCATATAACCTTTGTCCAAAAACCTCTGTCTGAGTACTGAGGCCTGTTGGATAAAATCTTGTGTATCTGTGCAATTACGGCATAAGCCTTATTATAGGCTTACCTGCAGTAAAAAGTGGTCTGTAAGGGTTTACAACCACTTAGAGATGTCCACCCGCCCTGTTGCTAGTGCTGTATTTGCAAGATTACAGTGCTGGTAAGATGAAATAACCAGCTGTAGCAACAGTGCAGGCTGACCCAGGGCCTCTTATGGAATCTGTCAGACAGCAAAAACTTTCAAAAGGGGGCCGAGTCTATCTTTAACCACTTAAGCCCCGGACCATTTGGCTGGCCAAAGACCAGAGCACTTTTTGCGATTCGGCACTGCGTCGCTTTAACTGACAATTGCGCGGTCATGCGACATGGCTCCCAAACAAAACTGACATCCTTTTTTCCCCACAAATAGAGCTTTCTTTTGGTGGTATTTAATCACCTCTGCGGTTTTTATTTTTTGTGCTATAAACAAAAAAAGAGCGACGATTTTGATGAAGAAAAAAAAAAAAGCAATATGTCTTACTTTTTGCTATAATATCCCCAAAAAATATATTAAAAAAAAAAAAAACATTTTTTTTTTCCTCAGTTTAGGCCGATATGTATTCTACATATTTTTGGTAAAAAAATCGCAATAAGCGTTTATTGGTTTGCGCAAAAGTTATAGCGTCTACAAAATAGGGGATTTTTTTTACTAGTAATGGTGGCGATCTGCGATTGTTATCGGGACTGCGACATTTTTGGGACCGTTGTCATTTATTCAGCAATCCGTGCTATACAAATGCATTGATTCCTGTGTAAATGACACTGACAGTGAAGGGATTAACCACTAGGGGGCAGTGTAGGGGTTAAGTGTGTCCTAGGGAGTGATTCTAACTGGGGGGAGGGGTTACGTGTGACACATCACTGATCACCGCTCCCGATTACAGGGAGCGGTAATCAGTGACAGTGTCACTAGACAGAATGGGGAAATGCTTGTTTACATTAGCATCTCCCTGTTCTTCAGCTCCATGAGATGATCGCGGGTATCCCAGTTAACATTCAGTCCGCGGGACCCGCGATCACACTCGCGGAGCTCGCTGCAGGGTCGTGTGCTGCCGGCAGTGCGCACGCAACCACACGGCGGCAAATTCAAAGGGACGAACAGGTACGCCTATTTGCGCAGCAGTGCCATTCTACCAACGTATTTGTACATGCGGCTGTCGGCAAGCGGTTAAAGCATCCTTGTTCTATGAGTGGAATCTCGGAAAAGATACTTGCAAAGCAGAGAGGAGAAACTTATCAGTCCCACTGTCCGTATCCATAAACTCATTCTTTGGTGGAAACGGGTCCCCTGAACACCACTGAGAAACCATCACTTCTAGGGGTCAGTTTCCTGGCCCCCTACGTTATTGCTGTCTCCCGAAACCCTTTGATTGGTTAGGCACCTCAATTCTTTTTTACAAATAGGCAGAACCAAAAATAATGTTGGCTTACAAAGGTCTATAGATCATGTTTTTAGTTCAGGCTTGCCTTGTTTTGCACTGACACTGCATTTGCTGATTTGTTGGCACAGAAAGATGCAATGCCAAGAGAAATGCTTTACTTTTAGTAAGCAATGTTCCCACTCAGTTTAGTTGTGATGTCTTTGAAAAAGCCTGAATCTTGAATTAAAATCAATTAAAATAAAAATTCAAAAGGATGACTTGTTAAACACATACCAGTGAAGCACTCACATGTTTTGGGATGAACATAAAGTAAAACTATAGGCAAAACCTTTTTTTTTTTTTTTTTTTTTTTTTTTTTTTTTTTTTTTTTTTGGATAGAGCAAAGGAGGGTAAGAACCCTTGTCAGATTTTTATTTTTATTTATTTTAATTTTTTTTTTCACCCATTGGAGAGATTTCCCTGCATTTCCTGTCCCATATCCAAACAGGCAGTGAAAGGAAAGCCCTGCAAATTAGGAGAATTCCTTAGGGGGGACCCCCAGGTCACCAGAACTAGTGTCTCCATTCGAAGATTGCCCCTCCTATTACTTTTCTGGGGACAACCTAAAATTTGGGATTTTTATTTTACTGTTATTTTTAATAGTAAACAGGACAAAGGGAGGGCGAATCTCCCTAATGGGGGCACAGACAGCAATATAAACTGTCAGGTGTTCTAATCCCTCTCCAATCTCTCAAACACATTTTTTTTATTTTATTTTTCTTTACCTTTAGTTATACTTAAACCACTTGTGACCGCCTAACGAGCATCTGCAGTGGCAGAGCGATTTTTCTCCTGCATCGAATCATGTATCCAATATCCAGCACTTCGGGTAGGGGGCGATCACAGCACAAGCCAGTCAGTGGGTGCCAGCCAATGATTGACCGACGGCACCCACTGATCGGAGAAGAGGATGACAGGATAGAGCTGTGTGAATGTAATCAATACAGAGCTCTGTCAGTGGGGTTGTGCCTGCTTTTTGTTTCCCTGCATAGCAGGGAATAAAAAACCCACACATCCCTTAGTATAACCAGCGCACAGTGAATGCACTAGGCACACATTTAACCCTTTTGATTGCCCTAGATGTTAACCCCTTCCCAGCCAGTGTCAGTATAATGACAGATGTTTATTTTTAGCACTGATCACTGTATTATTGTCACTGGTTCCCACAAAGTGTCAAAAGTTGTAGTGTCAGATTGCCGCCGCCCCATACTATCGCAGTGCCACACAAGTGGCTGCCATTACTTTTATAAAAAATAAAATAAAAAATTCCAGTATATATCCCATAGTTTTTAGACAATATAACTTTCACACAAACCAATCAGTATGCTTATTGAGATTTTTTTTTTTTTTTTTTTTTTTTTTTTTTACCAAAAATATGTAGCAGAATACATATTGGCCGAAATTTCTGAAGAAATTTGATTTCTTAATTTTTTTTTTTTTTTTTTTTTTTTATTAGATTTTTTTTTTTTTACTTTCTGCTATAAAACATTTTTTTTTTTAATTTTAAAAATGTGGGTCTGTAATCGTTTTATAGCACAAAAAATAAAAAAAACCCAGTGGTAATCAAATACCACCAAAGGGAATCTGTATTTGTGTGGAAAAAAAAAAAAGATTTTTATTTGTGTACATACCCGTGAAATTGTCCATTAAAGTAACACTGTGCTAAAGAGTAACTCCACTTTTGTGGGGGGAAAAAAAGGCAAAAAGGAAAATATAGCATATGCAATTGCTACATAGGCCATATTGTAATTTTAAGGTTGACTATATTTTGAATCTTTTCTGAAAAGGTTGTCAAAGAGTCACTCGAAATGAGCGGGAGCAAATACAAATGAAAAGTATTGATGAAACTGTAAATTAGTTGCACATAACAGATCCCAGAAGGGAATGGGGGCCACTACAAAATACTGTTTACTGAACGAAACATCATAAAATTATAGAGGTTCAGAAGTTGAACTGGAAGCAGTCACAAATAAACATACAGGAGAGCTGTACGATTCTGGCCAAAATGAGAATCAGGATTTTTTTGCTTCGAATAAAAATCACGATTCCCTCACGATTCTCGCAAAGTAAAATCTTTCACATTATACAAAAAAAAAAAAAAAAAAAAAACATGGGCTAACTTTACTGGTTAGTGTTTTTTTTTTTTTTTTTTTTTTTATTTTCTTTTTAATTCATTAAATTCCCAAAAAATTGCATTTGAAAGACCGCTGCGCAAATACAGTGTGACATAAAATATTGCAACAACCACCGTTTTATTCTCTAGGGTATCTACTAAAAAATATATATATATATATAATGTTTGGGGGTTCTAAGTAATTTTCTAGCAAAAAAAATAATGATTTTAACTTGAAACCAACAAATGTCAGAAAAAGGTTTAGTGTTGTCAGTGTTTAGGCCCCTTTCACGCGGGGGCTTTACCGTCGGTATTCGGCAGAGGTGCTTTGCCGGCGGTATAGCCGCGCTGTCCCATTGATTTCAATGGGCAGGAGTGGTGTATACACCGCTCCTGCACCGCTCCGAAGATGCTGCTAGCAGGACTTTTTTTCCTGTCCTGCTAGCGCACCGCTCCAGTGTGAAAGCCCCTCGGGTTTTCACACTGGAGAGACAGCAGCAGCTGTTACGGGTCGGTTTGCAGGCGCTATTATTAGCGCAATAGCACCTGCAAACCGCCCCAGTGTGAAAGGGGCCTTATGCTTAAGTTCAACTGATAAAGAAGGTTTGGATTCTTGGCAGACTGCCCAGTTCTTCTCTTCCTTTCTTTTGATGGCTGTGGCTTCAGAAGAGCAAAGAAAATTCTTTGCATGGAAAGAATTGTGAAACCCTTTAGTCAAGATCGCGATAATGATTCTTGACGATTAAGGCTTCATGCACACGAGACGCCGGTGCAAACTATGTTGAACACATGTTTTTAAAAGCTGAAACTGGCGTTTAGAAACGCCCGTTTTGCCTTGTTTGCATGCCGCGTTTAGCCGCGTTTAAATGGGTTTGCGTCTAGAAGCATTTAGTTAAGATAACAAAGACCCTCCCCAAGCTCAGAAAGCATGATAAATTTTAACTTTTGGAAATGAATCCCAAATTGAACATATTGCAAAGAATGACATTTTGCGACCTGACTTTGGGGCCCATATCTTGGGGCCGCTTGGTGCTAGGAACCTCATACCTTTTTACTTTTCCACTGTGTTTGCACACCAAATTTGGGGTTCCTAGCACCAAGTGGCGCCGAGATATGGGGCCCCAAAGTCGGGTCGCAAAATTTCATTCTCTGCTGCAGAAAAGTGCTTGACATTTTGCGACCCGACTTTGGGGTCCCGTATCTCGGGGCCACTTGGTGCTAGGAACCCCAACTTTGCATATGTTGTAGTGTAGGGCCCCAAATTCGGATCGCAAAATGTCATTCTCTGCTGCAGTTTACCATCATAGTTCATGTGTTTTCTAATCCCAAAAATAAGGTTCCTTTTTTAAAACGCTTATGGATTCAAACGCGGTACCGGCGTTTAGCCGCGTTTGGCGTCTGAACCCATTTTTTTGCTTCTGGAAAAACAAGGTTAACTGCAACTGCCTAAAAACGCCAAAAAATGAGACTGTGTACATGGACACATAGGATAACATTGAATGAGTTCAGGGGCAGTTGAAAAAAGTGTCCAACTGCCTCTGAACGCGCGTTTAACAGCGTCTCGTGTGCATGAGGCCTAATTGTGCAGCTCTAACATGGAAGGATCTCCTCCATATGAACCTTGACACATGCTTATATTGCAAAAATGTTTGACCCTCAAAATAAACAAAAAGGGGGGCCAGTGTGAATTCTCACTCGTAAGGAGAGACAATATAAAGAAAAGAACAGTGAAAAAGATTGAGGAGAAAAAAAAGGAAAGAGGGAAAGCTTGGTGGACATTGAAGTGAAAATTAAAAAGACGGAGATTTGTTTATTCAGTCTGTTGCCCAATTTGTAAGAGGTGGAATAATGTATCCAGATGTACCAAGGAGTGGTAAATTGTTCCCACTTATAACATTGTCTGGCTTGCATTTCCTCCATGAGCAGAATGTCATTCTTTTTGTTTCAGCAGGCAGATAGTGAGGGAGTGGAGGTGCACCTCCAGTGCCTGGAAATTAACTGTCTATCTGCAGAGAGGAAAAATCTAAGAAGGCTAGATATCAGGGACTTAACTGGACATATTGTAATTTTAAAGTACTTCTAAAGGCTTAAGATGTGTGTGGTGTGTTTTTTTTTTTTTTTTTTTTTTTTCTCTTTACCTTCGTGCATTTTCTATGTATGAAGGTAAAAAACCTTCTCTGTGCCGCAGCCTCCCCAATACTTACCTGGGCCCCATCTCAATCCAGCGATGTGCAGGAGAGCCTCGGATCTCTGTTGACTCGCCCTCCTCATTGGCTGAGACAATTAAAGCCAGTAAGCCAATGAGGAGAGAGAGGGGGTGGGGCTGAGCTTTTTTTTTTTTTTTTTTTTTTTTTTAAAGTAAGCCTTTAATACCACTTTAATGTCATTTTAAAATTATTTTTCCTTCTCAGTGTGCATCCACTGCAATTTTTATGTAAGAATAAATATAAAAGCCTGCAGGCCTTCTGTACAGAATTGGTGTATAAAACTTCCCCAGAGATGACACATTTTTGCTTATCTTTTGGGCTTACTAGCTTTCACAGAAGTCTGCACTAAGATGCTTGTAAAATTTTAGGCTTTTGCTGCAATAGGAGATATATTTTTTGTGAGATACTCCTCTAAGGGTTAATTCTAAAGGGATGCAGACACTGCAACTTTCCTCATTAGAACACCGAATCTTCATGCACACTGGACATAAAAATGCTGCTTATACAGGCATTTGGTGCGTTTTTATTTTTTCTTCTTTCTTTTTCAGCCTGTAGAAGCATCTGTATGTTAGCCTATGTGTCCATGTACGTTTGGGCATTTACAAGCATATTTGTAGAGGACCATTTACAGGCTGAAAAAAACCCAACACAAATGCGTTTTTGAGAGGTGCTTTTGGGCAGAAAAAACACTTGACGCTGCATTTAGATGTATCAAGCGTTTTAAAGAGGAAGTAATCTTCCTCTGCTGACATTTACCTATAGGTAAGGCTATAATGAGGCTTGCCTAATAGGTAGTGTAAATATCTCCTAAACATGTACCGTTTAGGAGATATTTACATTACATGCAGCCAGTGACATCACTGGCGCATGCCCTCTGAAGGAACGGTCACAGATACCGTTCCAACCCAGCCCCATGAACGGCATCTCCCGCGTGTGGCTCTGGCCAATCACAGCGCCGGAGCACGCGAACCCGGAAGAAACTCCTGGGAAAATGTCAGCCGTCTCATTAAAGTAATTTTTTCCAAAAAAAAATTGCATTTGAAAGACCGCTGCGCAAATACAGTGTGATGTAAAATATTGCAACAACCACCATTTTATTCTCTAGGGTCTCTACTAAAAAAAAAAAATATGTTTGGGGTTTGTAAGTAATTTTCTAACAAAAAAAAAAATAATAATTTTAACTTGAAACCAACAAATGTCAGAAAAAGGTTTAGTGTTCAACTTAATTCATTTACACACAAAGTCTATTCCATTGACAAATTGTTACAATATTTAGACTTATGCCGCGTACACACGAGCGGACTTTACGGCAGACTTGGTCCGGCGGACTTTTCGACTGACTTTCTGAAAGAACGGACTTGCCTACACACGATCAACCAAAGTCCAACGGATTTGTACGTGATGACGTTCGACCGGACTAAAATAAGGAAGTTCATAGCCAGTAGCCAATAGCTGCCCTAGCGTCGGTTTTTGTCCGTCGGACTAGCATACAAACGAGCGGACTTTTCAACTAGACTCATCCGTTGAAAGATTTGAAACAAGTTTCATTTCTAGGTCTGTCCAACTTTTGGGAAAAAAAGTCCGCTGGAGCCCACACACGATCGAATTGTCCGACTGACTCCGGCCAGCCACACCAAGTCTACCGTAAATTCCGCTCATGTGTACGCGGCATTAGTTCAATTGATAAAGAATGTTGTGGTTCTTGGCAGACTGCCTGGTTTTTTTTTTTTTTTTTTTTCTTTCTTCCTTTCTTTTGATGGTTGTGGCTTCAGAAGAGCAGAGAGAATTCTTTGTTTTCTTGTATTCTTGACGATTAATCGTGCAGCTCTAGTTTCGAGGCTGACAATTGGGATCTCAAACCTTCAGCTCCCTCCACATACTTTATATGGGATTAAGGTCTGGAGACTGGCTAGGCCACTCCAGGACCTTAATGTGCTTCTTCTTGAGCGACTCCTTTTGTTGCCTTGGATCATTTGTCATGCTGGAATACCCATCCACGACCCATTTTTCAATGACCTGGCTGAAGGAAGGAGGTTCTTACCCAAGATTTGGATGGACATGACCCCGTCCATCGTCCCTTTGATGCGGTGAAGTTGTCCGGTCCCCTTAGCAGAAAAACACCCCCAAAGCATAATGTTTTCACCTCCATATTTGAGGGTGGGGATGGTGTTCTTGGGGTCATAGGCAGCATTCCTCCTCCTCTAAACAATGAGTTGAGTTGATGCCAAAGAGCTTGATTTTGGTCTTATCTGACCACAACACTTTCACCCAGTACCCAGAGTCCTTCAGATGTTCATTAGCTAACATTAGCTGGGCCTGTACATGTGCTTTCTTGAGCAGGGAGACCTTGCAGGCGCTGCAGGATTTCACAGCATCGTGTGTTACCAATTGTTTTCTTGGTGACTATGGTTCCAGTTGCCTTGAGATCGTTGACAAGATTCTCCCATGTAGTTCTGGGCTGATTCCTCACAATTGTCTTGTAGCCCATTCCACCCTTGTGTAAGTGTACAATCTTGTCCCTGACATCTTTGGACAGCTCTTTGGTCTTGGCCATGGTGGAGAGATTCCTCAGGGCCCGGCCAGTGCACTATTTGGCATGGCCACTTTTTGTATTTTCTATTTATTTTTCTCCCACTTTTTGTCACTTTTCACTTTTGTGCATGTTCTTTCACTGGATGAAGGGGGTGAGTCCTCCTCGGGCTTACCCTGACATCTAGGGGGAGGATGTGTGGCCTTCTGGTTCCTTCCTCCCCTACCTCTGGGGGAGTCTCTTAAGGAGATCGAAGATGGCTTCGGCTGTCCTAGAAGAAACGGATCTGCCGGGCCTTCTGGCTAGGCAGACCATGTAAACCTATGTCCCAGTCAGGAGCCTTGTGCCCTGGGGGTCAGGATACGAGTCCTACCCCTTTGGGGAGGGGGGGGTAGACCAAAGCACATCCTTAAGTGCACTTTTTTGTGTGTGTTCACATGCAGGTTTTTTGTACACTTGCGGGTATTTTTCGTTCTAGGTTTTGCACCACGCGGACTAAAAAAAAAAAGAAAAAAGTGGAGTTATTCATTAACATTAAAGATAACCTTCACAACTCTGAAAGAAACCTGGGGCCGACCGTTGCTGCCTTCTGAAAATACCAGCTGCCATCTGTTGTACTGACCCTGCTTCTGTACTTTAAATATTGTGTTGTGTAAGGTAGAACTGTAAACTAGGCCATCAGGAGACGTAAATAAAGAGGTTAACTAAAAGATTATCATTTATTTTGGTGGTTCATTTCAGGATGTACATTCATCTTGGAGCAAACCTAATTTCACAACTTTACTTACTTTAGAAGTTAATTTATTGATGCTAAAACAAACTATGCAGTCAAGATGGAAGAAAATTGATTGAAAAAGTCGTGTGTATAGTGTGCTAAAATCTGCTTGAATGTGGCAAACATTCCAGTCAGTGTTTCACTTGCCTTCCAAATCTTGTGGATCTTATGTGAACCTTCACACCTTTTAGGCCTCATGCACACAAGACGTCTTGCAAACTCTCCTAGAAGCCGTCCTTCTGGCAATAAAAACAGGTAACGTTTGTAAAGGTGTATATCACGTTTAGGCGTGTTTACAGGCTTCAACGCTTGGGCGTTTAATTCCTTTCATTGGCCAGAATAATAATTTTATTCTGGCCATTGAAATTATTTAATGTGCCTAGCGTTGACAAGCGGCAAACTTTTTTTTTTTTTTTTTTTTCCTGCCAAAACTTTGATATTCATGCACTGGCTGTTCACTTTTTTTTTTTCCTGCCTTTTTAAACCAGGGGTGCCCATCCAGTGGCCCACAGACCGCTCTGATGTGGCCTGCGACCTTCTGCTCTGGGATGGCTGGTTGGTAATGCCAGATCTTGGGTTGCCTACCTGCTATCCCAGAGCATCAGTGTTGTAAATAAAGCCGGCGGTAGAAGAAGCAAGCAGCTGTGGAGCAGAGCCGCATAAGCTGATGCTTCCTGTATAGCGCCGCCTCCTGTCACAAGTGGAGTGATAACAAATGCCTGGGACAGCAACATACTTGAATGGAAGATTGTTATTAAAGGTCAGTTTATTACTAAAATCACAGTGTTTATATGGGCATATCTGTTCTGCAGTGGTCAGTGTGCATAAAAACTCACTGAAACACACGTAAATCTATGTAAATTCGTGTCTCTGCAAGTGAAATCTGCATGGTTTTTCCATCAGTTTTTATGAATGTATGGTGTGAACGAGCAAGCATGTACAGCTCCGCTTCTTCTTAGTGCCAGCAATGTTTCTCCTAAATGTAATTGAGCCACACATGCACAGCTTAGTGTATATTTTCCATGAGTTATGTCGTCCTGGTTCAGCCCATTGAGATGGCTAAAAATGTCAGACTGGGTTTAGATGTCTGCACTGGTGACAGAGCTGGAGAGGAGGTAAGCATAGCACAACTTGGGTATGCTTTAACGCTTTTGCTGCCAGAGCCATGTTGCAAACCTGTTTCATTTTGTGTCTGAAAGATTCTAAAGGCTTGTGTGTGGTTTTATTTTCTTAAAAAAACAATAAAAAAAAAACAACTTGTTATACTTGCCTGCTCTGTGCAGTGGTTTTTCACAGAGCAGCCCCGATCCTCCTCTTCTTGGGTCCCTCGCCAGCACGCCTGGCCCCTCCCTCCTTGCCTAGTGCCCCCACAGCTAGCAGCTTGCTATGAGGGGCAACCAAGCCGAGCTGCTGCTCTGTATGTCCATTCAGACATGGAGCAGCTGCTTAGCCCCATCCCCTCTCTCTCCTTATTAGCTCACTTACTGTGTTCGACAGTAGAGGGAGCCAATGGTGCCCGTTGCTGTCTCAGCCAATGAGGAGGGAAGATCCCCCGACATCGTAACTCTTATGTAACATTGTTGGATCAAGATGGGGCTCAGGTAAGTATAAGGGGGGCTGCTACACACCGGTTTTTGCATAAAGATAAAAAACCTTCTGCCTTTAGAACCACTTGAAGATTATTTAAACCTTCCAAAACATTATGGTGGTTCCTAATTTTGTATATCCTGCAGTATTAGCGCAACTATTTATGAAAAGGTGCACCGACGTTTCAGCATTTTCAGCATTTTGCTGATAGAGAGAAAAGGGTGCCAAAAACGCATGTGATTTTACTGTGCTTATGGTGTGTTTTTCATAGGTCATGTGACTCAAAAAAAAGCATCAAAAACATAACATGGTGTCAGGAACCATGTATCAGACTGAGACAGAAGTGCAGTAAAAATCACACTAATTTAATATAATGGTAAAAAGTTATAAACAGAGCAAACGTACTCAAAACATAGCCAGAGTTCGGTAACTGGAACGGATAGTCAGACAAGCCAGGGATCAGAGTACTTCAGAACAAGCCAGGCAATCAGGAAACCAGAGATCAGCGTAGTGGCACAGGATCAGGAACCAGAAGGGACGCAAAGCAAGTCTTTTAACAAGAACACAGCAGAGAGTCTCTTGATATGTTGACCTAAGTGAAGGCACAGAGGATCTGAACTGAGCAGCTTAAGTAGCCAGCAGGACTGACTAGCAGGCTATCACCAGGGCTGAGCGGCCTGCTCTAAGAAGGAAGGGCTGAGCCCAGTCCTGACACATGGATGCGTTCTTTCTGCATCTTTTAATGCAATTCAACCAGGGAGGTGCGTTTTTGGTCCGTTTTTTTTTTAACTGCCAAAAAATGCAGCAAACAAGAATTTTAACACCACAACGGAAGCGCAGTACAGACCAGTGTGAAGACATACAATCCCTGGCAAAAAAGATGGAATCACCAGTCCCTGAGGATGTCCCTACAGTGGTTTATTGTTGTAGAAAAAAAGCAGATCACAGACATGGCCAAAAACTAAAGGCATTTCAAATGGCAACTTTCTGGCTTTAAGAAACACTAAAAGAAATCAAGAAAAATAATTATGGTGACCAGTAACAGTTAGATTTATAGAACAAGCACAGGGAATAAATTATGGAATCACTCAATTCTGAGGAAAAAATTATGGAATCATGAAAAACAAACAAAATAACACTCCAACACATCACTAGTACTTTGTTGCACCACCTCTGGCTTTTATAACTGCTTGCAGTCTCTGAGGCATTGACTTAATGAGTGATAAACAGTACTCTTCATCAATCTGGCTCCAGCCTTCTCTGATTGCTGTTGCCAAATCATCTTTGCAGGTTGGAGCCTTGTCATGGACCATTTTCTTTAACTTCCACCACAGATTTTCAATTGGATTGAGATCCGGACTGTTTGCAGGCCATGACATTGAACTTATGTGTCTTTCTTCAAGGAATTGTTTCACAGTTTTTGCTCTATGGCAAGATGTATTATCATCTTGATAAATGATTTCATCATCCCCAAACATCCTTTCAATAGATGGGATAAGAAAAGTGTCCAAAATTTCAATGTAAACCTGTGCATTTATTGAAGATTTAATGACAGCCATCTCCCCAGTGCCTTTACCTGACATGCAGCCCCATATCATAATTGACTGTAGAAATTTGCATGTTTTCTTCAGACAGTCGTCTGCATAAATCTCATTGGAACGGCACCAAACAAAAGTTCCAGCATCATCACCTTGCCCAATGCAGATTCGAGATTCATCACTGAATATGACTTTCATCCAATCATCCACAGTCCATGATTGCCTTTCCTTAGCCCATTGTAACCTTGTTTGTTTGTGTTTAGGTGTTAGAGATGGCTTTCTTTTAGCTTTTCTGTATGTAAATCCCATTTCCTTTAGGCCTTTTCTTACAGTTCGGTCACAGATGTTGACTCCAGTTTCCTCCCGTTTGTTCCTCATTTTGTTTTGTTGTACATTTTCTGTTTTCAAGGCATATTGCTTTAAGTTTTCTGTCTTGACGCTTTGATGTCTTCCTTGGTCTACCAGTATGCTTGCCTTTAACCACCTTCCCATGTTGTTTGTATTTGGTCCATGTTTTAGACACAGCCGACTGTGAACAACCAACATCTTGTGCAACACTACGTGATGATTTACCCCCTTTAAGGAGTTTGATAATCCTCTCCTTTTTTTCAATTGACATGTCTAGTGTTGGAGCCATGCTTCATGTCAGTCCACTTGTTGCAACAGCTCTCCAAGGTGTGATCACTCCTTTTTACCTACATACTAACAAGCAGATTTAATCTGATGCAGGGTTTTATTTTTAAAAGATATTTTTATTGACTTTTTTGTTTCAATACAAACCAGTTGTACAAAAAAAAAAAAACACAACAACAACTTATCACTAAATAAATCACAGTTAAACATTGGTATACCTTGTCAAGTATATTGTCTACTTATGGGGGGGGGGGGGGGGGGGAGGACCAAACAGCTGGTTGGTGGTAATTCGATCTGAGATTGATTACACAGTTTATATATAACTAGGTATTTACAAATATGAGTTATAGTAGTTCACATACATATGGTGTTCATTCTGGCACGGCATGAGAATGGCATAGATCAAGCACACACTATATAGAGGGGGTCATGGGGCTAGCCAGCCACCTGTCCCATATTTTGTGGAACATTTTTTTTCGTTTCCTAAGTTCAAAGGTAAGTTTATATAATGGTATAACATCATTAATTAATTTTAGCCATAGGGATTTCAAAGGTGTTTGTATACCTTTCCAGGATAGTAGTATAGACTTTCTAACATAGAAATAAAGGATACGTAATAGTCTCTTGGCCTGTTTAGGTATATGTAGATCACCAAAGACACCCAGTAAGCCATTCTTCGGGTGAATAATATTGGGGAGTCCTAGGGCCGAGGAAATGAAAGAACCCACCTCCTTCCAAAAGTCCTGAACCACCGGACAGGTCCAGAAGCAATGTAGGAAATCAGCATCTCCCCCACAGCCTCTAAAACATTCAGCATTGGGTTTCAACCCCATCTTACATAGCCTAGCCGGGGTAAGATGAGATTGGTGAAAAATCTTAATCTGTATGACCCTGTCTTTAGATGAGATAACAGTGTTTTTGTATGAGTTACTAAATTCAGTCCAGTCTTCCTCCGTAAGTGAAATGTCCATGTCTGCCCATTTATGTTGCGCTTTGCTGAATCTGGGGTTAAAATCTGTCATTAGGGCTGCATAGTAAGCAGAGACAAGTTTATTAGGATCAGGTTGTCTTAGCAGTTTCTCCAATGGGGGCAAGTCTATGGGGTCGTTTAGGGAGCCAAACTGAGCACGGATAGCATGTCTAAGCTGGTAATAGTGGAAGGAGTTTGGTAAATTAAAATCAAGTCTCAGCTGTTGAAAAGTTTTAAATCCCTGGTCGTTGTACAGATGGCATAAATACTTCACCCCCCTAGAGTACCAATGTTTAGCGTCAGGTAAAGAGTTAAGTTCCTGCAAAGTGGGGTTAAACCACAGAGGGTTGTTCGGGGATGCCGACCAAGCATGTCGAGAAATTTTTTTAACTATGTGTTGGAAGATTGAAAGTGTAGTTGCCAGCATGGAGGTACCTGGTCTATTTGGGACTTTGCCTCTATAAATGATATTATGAAGAGTTTCCATGGAGGTCGCGATGGCACCCTCAGTAGTGGTACATGCATTTGCCAGAGCTGGATGTAACCAGTCATGTATATGCACCAGTTGAGACGCCGAATAATAAAGAAAGAAATTTGGAAATGCCAAGCCGGCCATGCAAGACGGCAGTCTTAGTGTCTCAAGTGCCACTCTGGGGGATCCCCCCCTCCACAGGAACGTCACACATATTGTGTCAATACGTTTAAAAATAGATTTAGGGATTGCGCATGGGGAATTAGCCATAACGTATAGCAATTTTGGGAGATAAACCATTTTGAGGAGGTTTGCTCTTCCCATAAGGTCAAGGGGCAAATCCCTCCATTGTTTAGTTTGCTCCTGTAAGCGATTCAATATGGGATCTAAATTATTAGTGATATATGTGGATAGGGGCGATTGTACTAGGACCCCAAGGTATCGAAAAGAGGACACCACCTGTAATTTAGAATCCGGATGAATCTGGGGAATCGCTGCTGTATCCAATGGGAAAAGACTTGATTTGTCCCAATTCACCCGGAAACCAGAGAAATCTCCGAATATGTTAATTTCAGCCAGCAAAGACTGGAGTGACCCGCTGGTATCCGCTAGGTATACCAATGTATCGTCTGCATAGAGCGAAATTCGTTCTTCTATAGTGGCAATAGGAAGTCCCTTAATAGATGAAGATGAGCGAATACGTGCCGCTAGGGGCTCCATGGCTAGGGCGAATAGGAGTGGGGACAGCGGGCACCCTTGTCTTGTACCTCTCGTAACAGGAAATGACTCTATAACCGATGCGTTAACTCGAACCTTGGCCTGGGGGAGGTATAAAGGAGTCTTATCCATGCCACTACACGCGGGCCAAAACCATACAACCGCAACACCCGAAAAAGATACGGCCATTCCACACTATCAAATGCTTTGCAAATATCCAAAGATACTATGGCCCGCGTTGGGGGGCAATCATGTGGATATTGCAGATTGTGAAATAATCTACGAATATTCATTCTAGTGGATCTTCCTGGTATAAAGCCCCCTGGTCACTGTTAACCAGAGTGGTGACCACGTTATTTAAACGATTTGCAAGCACTTTAGCCAGTATCTTAACGTCCACATTGATAAGGGATATTGGTCTGTACGATTCACATTTTAAGTGGATCCTTCCTAGGTTCTAGCAGAAGTATGATCAAGGCCTCCCGCATAGTGGGGGGGCAGAATCCCAGCATCTAAAGCTTTATTATAAGTATGCAATAAACGTGGGCATAGTAATTCTCTAAACTGTTTATACCATTCAGTGGGGTAACCATCTAACCCGGGAGTTTTATGGGCTGGCATTTGTGAGATGGCTGCAGCAATCTCGTCCACCGATATGGGCGCCTCCAACTCATCCCTCCTCTCAGAAGACAAGGAGGGGAGGGATATGTCAGCGAGGTATGCATCCAGCTGGGTTTCAGAGTATTCAGCCCTAGATGTATAAAGGTCTTTGTAAAAGTTAAGAAAAGCCTCCACAATATCTCCAGGAGTATCACTAATTTGACCCTGTATGGTCTGAATACGTGGAATGGATACCGGAGGTCGGTCTGGTCGTGTGAGAAATGCCAGGAGACGCCCAGCTTTGTTACCGTGTTCAAATGCTTTCTGAGTGGTATGTAATAATCTTTTTTGTGTAAGATCTAGTAAGCGAATCTCGTATTCTCTACGCCTCTGTAACCATACTTTTCTCTTATCAGGGGACGGGTCAGTGGCATAGCTAGACTCCGCCTGCACCATAGCGGTCTCCAGCTCTGCAGTAAGTTGTTGGTTGTTTTTCCTCAAAACCCCGGTGATGGACATAAAGGTACCCCTCAGTGTGGCCTTAAAGGCGTCCCATTCTGTAGAAGGGTTTGCCGTTCCCACATTGTCTCTCCAGTATTCCACAATACCCTTCCTGCAGGTCACTTGCACCATCTCATCTTCCAGCCAATAAGAATTTAGTCTCCAAATGGTCTGGCCTGAGCCTGGAAGGATGTCCAGGCACACAGAGGAGCGTGATCTGAAACCCCTCTCTGCAAATATGTAACCGCAGAGACAAGGGGGAGAGTTTCTGTAGGCTGATGCAGGTGTTAGTGTTTGTAATGAAAATTTACAGGGTGATTACATAATTTTTTCCTCAGAATTGAGTGATTCCATAATTTATTCCCTGTGCTTGTTCTATAAATCTAACTGTTACTGGCCACCACAATTATTTTTCTTGATTTCTTTTAGTGTTTCTTAAAACCAGAAAGTTGCCATTTGAAATGCCTTTAGTTTTTGGCCATGTCTGTGATCTGCTTTTTTTTTTTTTCTACAACAATAAACAACTAAAGGAACGTCCTCAGGGACTGGTGATTCCATAATTTTTGCCAGGGGTTGTACATAGAATTTAAAGGGATGTATTTTCCTTGAGCTTTTCTTGCACTAAAGGTGCTGATAGTGGCTAACAATAAATTCATATTCATTTAAATTCATGATATTAATTAAAAAGTTGAATATAATACAGTTCTATAAATTTTTTCTTACTGTCATTTTCAGTTTCGGTCAAGTGCATCCTGAATTTTTGGATGACAGAAAAGCATCATATTATCTAATTTTTGCTAAGATATTAAAGGCCATGTTCACCTTTTGGAACATGTTACATGTTTCCCCGTTTTTAGGGTGGAACATGTAACATGATTCGGCACCTGCAGCCTCTTTCCCTGCTCGCCCCTCCTTGTGACGGCAGGCGGGGAATGAAGTGTGGTGGGGTGTTGATCACATGGAGGACAAAAGGTGTTTTTTTTTTTTTGTGACAGATTCTCTTTTAATGAGACATCTGAGGTCTTTAGCTCACCGATTGAAGTAAATGGAGTGCACCAATTAGCAGCAGCTTCACCAGCTAGACCTGCCAGTGAAAGTGACAGCTGAACCTGGAAGTGACATTTTTTCACATCTCTTCCATCTTAGTAGGAAGGGGAGATCAGCAAATATCTGTTCCTTGGGCTCAGGTGTGGCTTGCAAAGATGTGGCAGTAGTGATGGAAGAACTGATGGGATGCGGCTGAACCAGACAGGGACTGAATACTGTTCTCTAATTGGAAATACCTAATTGGGTGAAATGTGCAGCGCTTATGTGATCATGTAAACCTTAACAAATAATATGAGTACAAAAAACGTGAATAATAAATTATGTGCTCATCTGCAGTCTTTTTGTAAGTTCATACACTTGCACATTTATTTACGTCTTTTTCAAATAAGAAGGATGTATTTGAATATCGAGCAGCACGCACGGTTAATACTGAGGGCCTGTTCACCGTTGCAGGTAATGATACGGAGATAGGCGGTCTTTTTATGAGACTTAAAAATGCCATGGTCTCTGAGCTACACTTGCAATGGGATGTTGCCTTCTTGGAGCAATACATATCAGAACATATGGTCCCAAGAAGTCTGAGATGGGACATCCATCCACAGCAAGGAGATCCAGACTTGGACTCTTGGTACAAATATTTCAATGATGCAGGTACCGAATTTTTGGGGTTTTTGAATTCCAAGAAGAAAAATAGACCCCAAGTCCTGGATAGAGAGATAAAAGAACTGAAAGATAAGCTTTTACAGTTCAAAAATTCCCAAGAGTATCATTCTCTTTCCTCTAATCTTCAGTCTTTTCTTGAGAAGGAAGATAGAAAGCAAAAGAATAAAAAACACAAAAAATACTCTCGAGATGCGGGGGATTATAAATCAGGGTTGGTTTTCGGCTGGCAAAAGACATTGTTAGCGAGCACCAATCCTGAAGTCTCTTCTACAGCTGTCGTAAATGGTCCCCATGCTGTCAATAATATGGTGAACACCAGCCATTCCAGTCTCACACAACCTAAACCCCCACCTACACCTAGAGGGTACTTACATGAACCTGTAGGTCATTTAGGTCCACAGAGAGGTAGGCATCCCAGTTATCCTACCCCTCCACCACCACATCGTGGACGGGCCAATAATCGGAATAAGAGGGGAGGTAGAGGTCGCTCCAGAGGCAATCAACACTACCATCAGACTCCTCATTATGACGATTATAGAAATTATGGATACAACGGGTCCCCTGTGTGAACCTATGATAATCCACCCCCCTATGACTCTCGTTATTGTGACCATCCGTCAATCCCAGTGTACAACAGATTTTCTCCACTCCGTCATAGAGAGGATCCTTCATATAACCGGAATGAATATAATCGTTCTTCATTAAGTCAAAATCGATATGATTTAAATCCCAAGGGAAACCAGGATTTTCGTCTGGGCACACAGGGAAGAAAAAGGTCTTCGGACCCAAAAGAGGTTCTAGAGGGGGGCGGAGAATCCAGAGAAGAAAAAAGAAAAAGGACATGATAGGCAATGGAGTTTTTAATTTAAGCACTAAGGAATTGACCACTCAGGAAATGATATTGGACAAGGGTTTAAAATTTGCCCCCCAAAAGAAATTAGACAAATTCCACACCTTTTATAGATGTCCATAAATTTATTAGGAAGATTAATATCCAACGTTTTCTAGCTTCTAATACGTCTTCTCAATTTCAAAGAGCTGCTTCTTCAGGCATGGTACATTCAGGGCTGTCTAATCTGTCTTTATTCAGCCCCCCTGTACCTGCAGCTCCTGCCGTGAACATTTTTAGGGACTTAGTTTTGCAAGATTTAGCCAAGCTTCCTCCCAAAAAGACATATAACCAGTCCTTTCCAATGCTCGGGTTCAAATCATTGTGCGAGAGGAAAGACATTGTTGTCCGTCCTGCCGATAAGGGCAGAGGCATAGTTGTGCAGGACAGACTGGACTACATGCAAGAAATGTATAGGATATTAAGTGACCAGGACACATATAGGGAACTTGCCAGAAACCCTACTGCCCAATATAAAAAAGAGCTGGACCAACTAGTTTTAAAAGGTTTTAACGAGCAGATTCTAAATAAAAAAGAAAAGGCTTACCTAGTACCTACTGCACCTAGAATCCCAATCATGTACCATCTGCCCAAGATCCACAAGGATCCTGTTCACCCTCCGGGTCGACCAATCATAAGTGGAATCGACTCTGTAACATCACGTATCGCTAAATATATTGATTTCTACCTTCAACCATTGGTCAAAGGCACTCCATCGTATCTTAAGGATACAACTGATACCATTAGGCTACTTGAAAGTGTGGAGATTGGGGGGGGGGGGGACCTGCTGATGGCCACTGCAGATGTGGCATCATTGTACACCTGTATCCCCCATACCAGAGGTATAGAAGCGGTCACACATTTTCTGAACAGGGACCATTCCATTACCAATAAACAAAGTGAATATATTATTGAGCTATTGCAATTTGCTACCAAACACAACTACTTCTGGTTTGACCAAAAGTTTTTCTTGCAACAGAAGGGTGTAGCTATGGGGCTAAATTTGCCCCTAGCCTTGCCAACCTTTTTATGGCAAAATGGGAGGACGTCGTCTATTCTGAACACAGGCCCTCATTGGTACTGTGGGCCAGATATATAGACGACATCCTCCTCCTATGGGATGGCACCCCCGAATCCCTCAGGGATTTCTTTGTGTTTTTAAATGACAACGATCGGGGGATTTCATTGACATATGAATTTAGCTCATCTAAAATTCACTTTTTGGATCTCGAAATCGAGACGGTCTCACACCAATTTAAGTTTAAAACTTACTTCCTCTTTCTTTTAATGATGGGGCTGACTGCCTATATCTACTGAGTCCATCCATACCTTACACTTGTTCGGAGGTCCATCTGGAGGTCATATCTGGATAGAGCATCTGATCCCCTTGGTATAGTATACCACAAAGCTTGATTGACTCACTAGGTGTACACCTATTTGAGTTCAATCCCTCTGGTAAGCAGCTTCTGGTGTCTTTGGTGGTGGACCTACTATTAACTGTTATTACACCATACATATTTGAAGTTAAAGACTATCACCATATTATATCCACATGTGACTGAGGATTATCCTCACACATGATTGAAGCTTGTCACTGACTTTTTTCTTCTTTTTTGGACGTCACACATCCAAGTTCCTTTGTTTATAGACATCACATGTCATAATAGAGGACTGCTTGGAGTATTTTTGTGCACATCATTTATTCACGTTTTTTGTACTCATATTATTTGTTATGGTTTACATGATCACATAAGCGCTGCACATTCCACCCAATTTGTCATTTTTGCAACTTTATCCACTGCTGTGCTGGCTGCTTTAGTTTTTTTTTTTTTTTTTTTTTTATAATTGGAAATACCTTCCTTGGACCTTTTGCATTGAAATCTTGGGTTGAGAGACCTGCGACTAACCTTCTTCCTTTTATTGAAAGCATAAAAAAAAATCATTTTTTATTAACTTGCAGTATGGCTCTGAACTTGCTTACAAATATGACTTCTTCAGAAAGAGTCCATTCCTTAGCTCAGCCCCTGCCCTCCCGGAACATCATAGTGCTTTCCTCTTCTGGGAGTGTCTAATTACTCTCTATGGCTCCTCCACCCCTTTTTATTACTTAATGCACCTGCCGGGGGAGAAACGAAGAGAAATACTATAGAGTGTCACTTGGGTGACCACTCTGAGTCTGCTGTGGCTTCTGACATCATAGCTCCCAGCAGCTGTTTCAGGTAGGGTTGTCCCGATACCGATACTAGTATCGGTATCGGCACCGATACCGAGCATTTGCCCAAGTACTTGTACTCGGGCAAATGCTCCCGATGCTTCCCCCGATACCTGAACTGTCAGCTGTGATCGGCGCGTGGGGGAGTTACAAGATTCTCCCCCGGCGGCTTTCACCAGCTTTAGTGACAGACAGCGGTGATCGCTCACAGCTGACTGTCACTGCATCCTCCTCCGTGCCCCCTCCTTTCCTCTGTCCCTCTCAGCTGTCCCCTCCATTCCTCTATCCTTATCTGTCCCCTCCGTTCTGCTCTTATCTGTCCCGTCCGTTCTCCCCCTCAGTTCCTCCGTCCTCCCCCTCCTCCTTCCTTTGTGTATGGATAGAGTCAGCTGACTCTGTCCATTCACATAACTGAAACATTGTAATCTCCTGTGATTACGATGTGTCAGTTTATGAATGGAGAGAAGCTGCGGTCTTCTCTCCATTCATTGTCAGTGCAGCTGACGCTGCAGAGAAAGGGACTGGGGAATCTCTATCCTCTGTCTCTTTCTCTGTCTCAAGGGGGAGATATCAGAGCTCTGTTAAGACCCCTGATATCTCACCAAAGCCCCCCAAAAGGGCTGATTAAAAAAAAAAAAAAAAAAAAAAAAAAAAAAAACAATAAAAGAAATATTATTCTAAAAAATAAAAATTGTAAAAAAAAAAAAAAAAAATAACACACACATACAACGTTCACCCCCTCCCCCCCCCCCCCCAAAAAAAAGCAAGCACTGTTAAAAAAAAAAAAAAAAATGAAAAAAAAAAAACACTGTCACGTGACATTAAAAAAAAAGTATCGGTAATCGGTATCGGCGAGTACTTGAAAAAAAGTATCGGTACTTGTACTCGGTCCTAAAAAAGTGGTATCGGGACAACCCTAGTTTCAGGCCTTTTTAAATGTCTCCCCAAAGGAGGCCTTTACAGGTAAATCGCATTCCAAAAATTATTTAAATGGACATCAATGTCTGCTTTCCAAACATTCACTGATGGTGGATCAGTCACTCATTTAAAGTGATACTAAAGCTCTTGTTAAAAAAAAAAAAAAAATTTAAAAAATCATGTCATACTTATCCACTCTGTGCAATTGTTTTGCATAGAGCAGCCTGTATCCTCCACTTCTTGGGTCCCTCGCTGGCACTCCTGGCTCCTGCCGGGTGCCCCCACAGCAAGCAGCTTGCTGTGAGGACACACAATCTTTCTTTATACGAATTGCTTACATCTAAAACTGTTACTGTATTTCTAATATGCATTTATATTGTAGAACTATTACCCATATAACAAAAACCTCTGAAGGACTATAATCAGTCCGAAACATGTAAGGTGTCCACGCCAGAATTCCACGGGCAGTATTTGTTTGACATGGATCATGTGTTGTCTAGGGTACTACGTGTTATGAATCTGTGAATTTTATGTTTTTCAAACTGCTATATATGTTTACCTACGTACTTTTAATGTTTTAATAAAACTGTTTTTTTTTTTTTTGTTTTTTTTTTTTTTTTTTTTTTTTGTTTACTTCCGTATTGGTCTGTCAAATCCATGAGGGGTTTACCGTGCTTTATGCACCAGGTTTTTGTTCTTTCATTTTAAGCAATAGTGGATTGGACAGACCAAATCTCTCTACACATACTAATTCTTCTATAATACAATGCCTGTAGAAGACGTGTAAGCCAAAAGTCACTTCTGCAGACTTTGGTAGTTTGGTTCAGGGCTTGTTTGCACTTGCATAGTCTGTGAAAAGTGGTCTGCGGTGAAGTGGGTGGCTGACAGGTATTCAAGAGGTGATCCTGTCTCCTCCTGTATGCCTTGTGTGTTTTTGTGTGTGGTGCTTTTTATTTATTTTTCTCACAAATGGCTTTCTTTTGGTGGTATTTGATCACCACTGGGTTTTTTGTTCTATAAACGAGACGATTTATTTGGGGGGCAAAAAAATTCTAAAAATCTAATTTCTTAATTTATGACAATTTATTCTGCTACATGTTTTTGGTAAAAAAGATAAATACAAATCCCAGTAAGTATATATTGATTGGTTTGTGTGAAAGTTATACAAACTATGATCGTGTGTGTGTGTGTGTGTGTGTGTCTTGCCTACTCACATTTGGCAAGTAAACAAAGGAATGTATAGCCCCCCCCCCTCCGCCGAGCACAGGCACGCAGCACTGCCATTGCAACACATAGAGTCAGCCATCTGGGACCTCCCCTCTCCACCTTTTGCCGCACGTATCCGCCCAGGCTTGCAGAGCGTGCTCTTCAATAGGCATTAAAGAGCCACCTGGGACCACCCCTCTCCGCCTCCCTCCTGCTGCACACCTCCGCCAAGGCACACAGACCTTGCATTTCAATAGATATTAAAGTGCCCCCTCCGCCTCCTTCCTGCTCTCTGTCTGCCCTCAGTTTGCACCGATGACTGGCACCTGTGGCTGCAGAATGGTAAATATGACAGTGTGCTGGAGGCATTGGTACAATGGGGGATTAGACAGGATGTGTGTTGGAAG
This sequence comes from Aquarana catesbeiana, assembly GCF_042186555.1. Classification (NCBI taxonomy): domain Eukaryota; kingdom Metazoa; phylum Chordata; class Amphibia; order Anura; family Ranidae; genus Aquarana; species Aquarana catesbeiana. The sequence goes on along the minus strand of NC_133330.1, from coordinate 269,697,448 downwards.
GAAGGAAGGAGGGGGGGGCGTGGGATTAAGAACAAGCATGTGCTGGATTGGGGGGGGGGGGGGTTAATTGGAGGCATAGATGCGCTGCATTGTCAGGGAGATTAATATTGGTAAAGTTTTTGGCAATATTTATTTTTTGTAACTTGATCCTAAATAAAGCATTTAACAATGTCATTTCTTGAGATAATTTATGAGGGCGTGATTAGGGGTGTGTAGAGTTTGGGTGGGGCAACTGGTGGTAAGTAACTCTTAAGGCTTGGCTGGTAGCCCAGGACTTGAAATTTTGAGGTGTGTATTACAGTGGGGCAAAAAAGTATTTAGTCAGCCACTAATTGTGCAAGTTCTCCCACTTAAAAAGATGAGAAAGGCCTGTAATTGTCATGATAGGTATACCTCAACTATGAAAGACAAAATGTGGAAACAAATCCAGACAATCACATTGTCTGTCTGTCTGTCTGATTTTTGAAAGAATTTATTTGCAAATTATGGTGGAAAGAAAGTATTTGGTCAATATCAAAAGTTCATCTCAATACTTTTGTTATATATCCTTTGTTGGCAATGACAGAGTTCAAACGTTTTCTGTAAGTCTTCACAAGGTTGTCACACACTGTTGCTGGTATGTTGGCCTATTCCTCCATGCAGATCTCCTCTAGAGCAGTAATGTTTTGGGGCTGTCGCTGGGCAACAGGGACTTTCAACTCCCAAAGGTTTTCTATGGGGTTGAGATCTGGAGACTGGCTAGGCCACTCCAGGACCTTGAAATACTTCTTGCAAAGCCACTCCTTCGTTGCCCGGGCGGTGTGTTTGGGATCATTGTCATGCTGAAAGACCCAGCCACGTTTCATCTTCAATGCCTTTGCTGATGGGAGGAGGTTTGCACTCAAAATCTCACGATACATGGCCCCATTCATTCATTTTTTTCATGTACACGGATCAGTCATCCTGTTCCCTTTGCAGAGAAACAGCCCCAAAGCATGATGTTGCCACCCCCATGCTTCACAGTGGGTATGGTGTTCTTTGGTTGCAACTCAGCATTCTTTACTCCAAACACGACGAGTTGTGTTTCTACCAAACAGTTCTACTTTGGTTTCATCTGACCATATGACATTCTCCCAATCCTCTTCTGGATCATCCAAATGTTCTCTAGCAGACCTCAGACAGGTCTAGACATGTACTGGCTTAAGCAGGGGGACACATCTGGCACTGCAGGATCTGAGTCCCTGGCGGCGTAGTGTTACTGATGGTAGCCTTTGTTACGTTGGTCCCAGCTCTCTGCAGGTTGTTCACTAGGTCCCTTGCTCACCGTTGTTGTGATCATTTTGACCCCACGGGGTGAGATCTTGCGTGAAGCCCCAGATCGAGGGAGATTATCAGTGGTCTTGTATGTCTTCCATTTTCTAATTATTGCTCCCACAGTTGATTTCTTCACACCAAGCTGCTTGCCTATTGCAGATTCAGTCTTCCCAGCCTGGTGCAGGTCTACAATTTTGTTTTTGGTGTCCTTCAACAGCTCCTTGGTCTTCGCCATAGTGGAGTTTGGAGTGTGATTGATTGAGGTTGTGGACAGGTGTCTTTTATACTGATAACAAGTTCAAACAGGTGCCATTTAATACAGGTAATGAGGGGAGAACAGAGGAGCCTCTTAAAGAAGAAGATAAAGGTCTGTGAGAGCCAGAAATCTTCCTTGTTTGTAGGTGACCAAATACTTATTTTCTACCATAATTTGCAAATAAATTCTTTCAAAAATCAGACAATGTGATTGTCTGGATTTGTTTCCACATTTTGTCTCTCATAGTTGAGGTACAGGCCTCATCTTTTTAAGTGGGAGAACTTGCACAATTGGTGGCTGACTAAATAAATACTTTTTTGCCCCACTGTATGATTGATATAGAATATATATATATATATATATATATATCTATATATATATATATATATAGATATATATATATATATATATATATATATATATATATATATATATATATATATATATATATATAGATATATATATATATATATATCTATATATATATATATATATATATATCTATCAGACCCTTGGGAGGTGCACTGACATTAATAGTGACACTAATACAGTGATAAGATAATAACGGCACTGGCTGGGAAGGGGTTGACATCAAGGGGCAATCAAAGGATTAATTGTGTGTGTCTAACAAGTGTAATATGTGCTGCTTTTATTTACAGATCTGGCTGATTTTTCTCCCTTAACAAAGGTGGATAACTGTGCTATAAATCCTATGTGTTAAAAATCCTTTCAACTGTATCCACACCATCCATCACCATAAAGTGTGTGATCCTTAAGCTACCACTTCCACCTTTTTAAAGTGTTTTTGTTTACCAGCTTGCATGGACCTCCTAATACGGAAGGTCAGTGACACCCAGCCAGGGCCTTTATCCATCCAAGGGAACTTATGGGGCATAGAGATCCACCCTCAAGTTGGCACGATCACGGGAAATCTAAAAAAAAAAAAAAAAAATTATATATATATATATACTTGCCATAGTATAAAAACCCTTAAAAACATTGATTGTATCAAGAAAAAATTGCACTTACATCAAGGAGATTTTAAGACTTCATTTGTAATGCACAAGCCAGCCAGCTAAGTCATAACAGCCCATCCTTCCGGGATGCAAGAAGCGCAGTGATGTTGGCACATTGCTTCGTCCGATGCGTTTCGTCACACAATGACGTCCGTGGCACCCTGGGAGAAGAAACAGGACTCTGTGCTATGATTGGCCACAGCCGATCAACAGGCCTCAGCTATAAATCATTGGCCAGGACCTGCTGACAAAATCCTGCTGTAGCCAGTGACTGTGTGGGTTAGCAGGGGCGCACGCATATGGGACCCAAACCCAGAACAGGCTGGATGATGATTATGTACAGTGTGAGCGGCTGGCAAACAGGGTTGTAAAAATTAATCTCAACCATGTTTTTACCCCGGCCACAAGTGTAAAACTAGGCCTTTAGAGCAGTGTTTCTCAACTCCAGTCCTCAAGGCGCCCCAACAGGTCATGTTTTCAGAATTTCTTTCAGATGAAACGGCTGTGGTAATTACCAAGGCAAAATAATGCTCAAATCACCTGTGCAAAATAATGGGAAGCCTGAAAACATGACCTGTTGGGGTTCCTTGAGGACTGGCGTTGAGATACACTTCCTTAGAGTATACGTGTACTTTGCTGCCATACTTCATGTGTTTTCTCAAGAGTGTCTTCACCTACCTGATTCCCCCCCCAAATACTGTTTTTAGGAGTGACAGATTCACACGCATTGATGCATTACACAGTCAATAGATGGAGTTGCAGCAAGGTCCCTGACCTCACACACAAAGATATTGCCACACACTGGCTGCTGAATGCTGTCTTTCAGATTCAAATACTAAAGTAATATAATTTTCATAATCTATTCTATTTCATAATGTAAATTAATTTATTGTGACAGGCCCACTTGAAAGGGTAATTACTCATTCACCTTACATTATACATTCCTTTAATTATTTTCCAGCACTAAAATTAATTTATTGGAACTTTTTATATCATATGCTCCATTTAGTCTGTATTGTTAATTTTTCTGCTGTAATGGAGATAGCAGTCAGAAGTGGGGCTGGACTATTCCCAGGAGCTGGCTAGCCAGCGGGCCTAAAAAGTGTTTGGGCCTAACTTTATTTTCTATTGTCAGTAGAAGCTTCTGTTCCCCGCCGTAAAAACAATGCATGCTGTTTTTTTTTTTTTTTTTTATTGGACTCCTATATCTCTGTGTTCTAATTTGGGCTAATATACATATGCAATATTAATCGGGTACAACTGAGATTTTAAATTGGAAAATTGAATCAAAAGCTGTTTCATGGCCAGGTGTGGGCTACTCCATTATTTCTTCATCAATTAAGCAGGTAAAAGGTCTGGAGTTGATTTCTAAGTGGTATTTGCATTTGGAATCTATTGCTGTGAACCTACATCATGCGTTCAAAGGAGCTGTCCATGCAGGTTAAACAGACCATTGTAAAACTTCAAACAAAACAAGAACGCACTGGTGAGTTTCACAACATAAAAAGGCCTGGACGTCCACGAAAAACAGTGGTGGTGGATGATTGCAGGATCCTCTTCATGGTAAAGAAAAACCCATTCACAACTTCGAGACAAGTGAAGGACACTCTTCAGGAGGTGGGAGTATCATTGTCAAAGTCTACAATCAAGAGAAGACTTCACGAGGACAAATACAGAGGGTTCACCACAAGGTGCAAACCATTCATAAGCCTGAAGAATAGAAAAGCCAGATTAGACTTTGCCAAAAAACATCTAAAAAAAAAAAGAAAAGCCAGACCAGTTCTGGAAAAGCATTCTTTGGGCGGATAAGATTAATCTGTACCAGAATAACTGGTAGAAATAAGTGTGGAGAAGGCTTGGAACAGCTCATGATCCAAAGCACACAAGGTCTTCTGTAAAACATGCTGGCGACAGTGAGATGGTATGGGCATGCATGGCTTCCATTGGCACTGGGTCATTGGTGTTTATTGATGATGCCACAGAAGACAGAAGCAGCTGGATGAATTCTGCAGTGTTTAGAGATATACTGGCAGCCCAGATTCAGCCAAATGCAGTAAAGATGGGCAATGATCCAAAACCCACTGCAAAAGCAACCCAGAAGCTTTTTGAAGGAAATGTGGAATGTTCTGCAATGGCCAAGTCAATCACCTGATCTGAACCCAATTGAGCGTTCATTTCACTTGCTGAAGGCAAGACTAAAGTCAGAAAGACCCACAAACAAAGAACAACTGAAGACAGCTGCAGTTAGAGCCTGGCAAAACATCAGAAAGGAGGAAACCCAGTCTTTGGTAAGGTCCATGGGTTCCAGACTTCAGGCAGTCATTGCCAGTAAAGGATTCTCAACAAAATATTAAAAATAAACATTTTATTTATGATTATATTCATTTTTCCAACTACATTTGAGCCACTGAAAATGGAGGGGGGGGGGGGACTGTATAAATAAAAATGGTTGCAGTTCTTAAAATTTGTTTTTGATATTGTATGTTCAACCCCTTGAATTAAAGATGAAATTCTGCGCTTCAAATTCATTTGGATTGTTTTGTTTTAAATTTATTCTGGTGGCATACTGAGCCAAAAGTATTATTATTATTATTATTATTATTATTATTATTATTATTATTATTATTATTATTTATTATTATTTTTCAGGATTTATATAGTGCCGACAGCTTGCACAGTGCTTTACAACATTAGGGCAGATAGTACAATTACAATACAATTCAATACAGGGGGAATCAGAGAGCCCTGCTTGTTAGAGTTTACAATCTAGGAGGGAGAGTATGAAAAATTGTGCCTATGTCCAAATATATATGAGCCTTACGCTGTACTGACAGGATGGGACTCTGTGACTTTAAAGATGGTCAGTTAGAGGACAAAGGTTGTGCTCTGTGCAGGACTACAAAGTGTAGCTGTGGAGTAGAGAACTGCTTGTGCATCATTCTCCAGGTTTTGGTATACCTGAATGGGGCTCTGTAGTTTTGAGATCCCATAGTATCTTGGGTGGGATGGAATCTCCAACCCTGTGTCCAGGTTTTGTGGATGACCAGCAAGGTGTGTGCTCAGGTGCACATGGGCCATAGGACGCAAAACCACTGCACAGAACAGGCAAGTATAACATGTTTGTTATTTTTAAAGGGGAAAAAAAGAAAACAAGACTTTAGTATCCCTTTAATATATTGCAGATAAGGTGACTGCTATCCAGATGTTTGATCTCAGTACTTGAATTAGGGCTGATTCACACAAGAATGCAGTTTACCAGAGCATGTGCATTTCATGCTTACCTGCACGTTGCATTAGGTGTTCTGCACCTCATCATGTATAAAAATAGGTCATGCTGCATTTGCCTGCAGTGTATTGCAACACGCGTTCCCGGGAATTCAGAGTGTCGTACTGGGGGAGATTTATTAAAACTATAGCACTCCGAATCTGATGCAGCTGTACATAGTAGCCAATCGGCTTCTAACTTCAGCTTGTTTAAGCTTTGACAATAAAACCTGAAAGCTGATTGGTTTCTATGCAGAGCTGCACCAGATTTTTGCACTCTCCAGTTTTAGTAAATCAACTCTGTGTGACAGATGGCAGAACTCCTTTATGTGCCGGTATGGTGTATGTATATACATTTGCTTCAAGCATCTCTTGCAAACTGGTGGAATTTCTAAGGCAGATAAGCTATTTGGAGAAGTTGGGAGAGAAATAGAAACTTGTCGGATATCCGTGGGATATTTGAGGAGTGTAAAGCCAAATTTAGTTGCAGATTTTTCCCAAAGATATGACATGAGTTTTAATCACACACGTCAAAATCCACAATTTACTCCCAACATGAAGGGTCCTCATTTTCCTCCACTTTCCTTGTCAATGCTATGGCGGTAGTTCTTTATGAATTTGTTGCAACGTTAGCACCATACAGTGAACTTGTGAGGTGTCATAAATTAAGAACTACTTGATTTTGTTGGGCGCATTATCTAGAACAATGAAAAAGTTGCAGGGTTTTCATAAATTTTGTTGCAAAGCTTACAGATGCTTTACTGTCACAAATGCTTTGCTGATCTGCCCCGCCCCTCCTCCCCCCTTCCACATTGTGTGCTGGGTAAGGTGTCAGAAAAACAACCCTTTTTGTTATCTGTGCTAGTTTTTTCCTCTGACAGTTGTATACATGTAGAAGAATTACAAAGGAGCTACTTGTGACTACTCCACTCCTCCGTAGCTAGTGAAGAATTCCTAATCTGCATACTTGTAGGGGTAGGTGAACCAAGTGCCCGGCATCCAATTAGAAACAAAATGGAGGTAAATGAGTAGTAAAAACTGATCAAGCCAACGCATTTTGGGGGGAACAAATACCCCCCCCCCCCCACTCCTTCTTCAGGGCTGCTGCTGTATGTTAATGGTGAGTGGGGATATATCTCAAATTTGGTCCATCTGTGACACCGAATTTTGGATAGTTGCTGGTTCATTTGGCGGTGGCAGCATAGTTTGCATACTTGTCACAGGTCCGTGTACAATTATTGCCTTTGGACCACTGTAAAAGCCAGACAACTTGCATTAAAAAAATGTATTGAGGGAAATTTGGTGCTGTTGTAATTTGCTTACATGTTTTGTGATTTTTCTATCTTTGTCTCCTTCAGGGACGCATGGAAGTCATTGGGTGATTACAGTCAGCAGCAGGCAATGCGCGAATATATAGAGACTATAAAAAAGCTTGATCCAGACTGGAGCCCAAAGGTATGTGAAAGAGCAACTTTTGTTATCTGTATTTATGGTAAAGTCAGGTATGACATGGTTACATCTGTAATTCTCTGAACTCCTGTTCCATGCTCTTCTAGTCTTACACACATTCATCTGATTGGGATGGCATTGATTTCCTGTAAGCTTCTGTTTCTCTCATTTCTGTGTCTTCTGTAAGGATTACTTGCAAAAGCTGGACAGCTATGGGCCAACCAAAGTACAGCACATAGCATTGGAAGTGCATGTTATCACATGCTGCATCATCATATCAGCAGGTTTGGTAAATAACAGAGAAATTTTACTGAGCATGAGCAAACCTCCCATCACCCAATGTCCATTGTCTTGGGTGAGACCTCTGCCACTTTGTAGCCAAACTAAATGCAGCAGGCAGGCTTCTGATCTGCACCTGCATGCAGGGACTAGAGTCATGTCTACTAGGCCTAAGATGGCAAGGAGCCCCTCTTCTCCCTCTCTCCCTTCTCCAAGCTAATAGATTGACTGGACATTACAATGACATACCGGTCCCAATGGGAAGTTCAGGGAAGCGGCACTGAGCAAGATGCCAGCAACATTGAAAGTTGTTTTCGTGTCAGTAGCTGTGGCAATCTACGAGGAAGTTTATTCCCCCCCCCCATCAGCCTTCTGGAACATACACACAGGTCCCAGAAGACTGGGACCATTCTCAAAGCACAGCAGGACCTGCTCATGTGCAGTAGGGAACCGGCTGTGAAGGCTTCACTGACTGTTTCCTATACCTAAGATGCCTGGCACCTGCACCCGAAAGCTGATTTAAAGAATCGACCCATGTGCCGACATTGCTGGATCCCTCGACAGGCGAGTGTCCTTATATTAAAAGTCAGCAGCTACAGTATTTGTATTTTCATTTTTTGGGGGGAGACTGGAGCTCCTCTTTAAGTAACACTTACAGGTCTTGTAAAAGGAAAAGTAGCACACTGATGAGCTCCTCTGTCTGTCACACTGCTTTCTCCTCCTACCAGCATGTCCTTTGTTGATGCATTAGCACTGCAGCACAACTGATGTGCAGCTTATTCCTCTCCTCCGTCTGAGCTCTGCTGTACAGCATTTGTTCACTAGCTTATATGCAGATACTTACACTGCTTGCATTAAAAAATAAATAAAATAATAATTGATTGCAAATGTATTTGTATTAATATAAAGCGTTTTTCTAAAGGCAAAAAAAAAAAAAAAAATGTTATACTCCCCCATTCTGTGCAATAGTATTGCACAGAGCAGCCATGCCGGTGAGGGAGGGAGAGAAGAACTGCAGCTGGGCGCACCGCTGGATCGATGTAGGAGTTGGGTAAGTGAATGCATTAAGATAAAAGTTAAGGTTTGGTTTTTTTTTTTTTTTGTTTTTGTTTTTTTAGCTTTTAGAACCACTTTAAAGTGGTGTTCCTGCCGAAATTATACTTTTTAAATAAAAATACCTCTATAATACACAAGCTTAATGTATTCTAGTAAAGTTAGTCTGTAAACTAAGGTCTGTTTTGTTAGTGTATAGCAGTAGTTTGTTATTTTATAAACTTACAGCAGGCTGTGGCCATCTTAAGTGCGGGCATCTGAAGCCAGACTGTATTTCTTCCTGGATCTCATCCTTGCAGATCTCGCACATGCTCAGTGCAGCACAAGCAGTGTAATAGGTTTCAGGTCAGGTTTCCATAGCAACGGCAGTGTCAGAAGAAGTTGCCGCTAGGGCTGAAACAACTAATCGATTAATCGACAACTAATCGATTATGAAATTAATCGATTACTATTTTCATAATCGATTAATCGGCCAGTAACATAATGGGTTAAAAAAAAACTAAAATGAGCCCTTTATCGTAAAAAAAGAGCAAATAATCGCAACTGCAAATTTTACTTTCACAGTTCTACACTAAAAAAAATTAACCCCCTTACAGTAGTGATTATTTGCTTTTTTTTGTACTATAAAGGGCTAATTTTAGTTTTTTTCACCCCCATTATGTTACTAAACATCTTAGACCTGGTTCACATCTATGTATTTTTTGGTGCTTTTTGCAGAAACACACTACAGTTCATTTACATGGTTTCCTATGGGACACGTTCACGCAAAACGGTGCTTTTTTGGTTCAATATACTTCAATAGAGAAGCTGCAGAAAAGCACGCAATACGTTTTTTAATCTGCCCAACAACAAATTGGCCAAAAAAATGTAAATCGCAGCAAAATCACGTGCACAAAAATCAAAACGCACAGCAAAAGCTTATGCTGGCCACACGGATCAATTTTCAGACGAGAATATTCAGACGAAAAATCTTTGTATATTCACTGAATGAAAGAACAAACGTTCTTAAAATGACATTTTTTTTTTGAAGGAAGACATTGTTTGTTTGTTTTTTAATAAAAAAAAAATGATCTCTGAGTCTGATGATATTTACCAGATTCGCCCCTTAATAGTATATACAGTATATCTCCTCTAATCATTTATACAGTATATCTCCTCTAATAGTATATACAGTATATCTCTTCTAATCGTTTATACAGTATATCTCCTCTAATAGTATATACAGTATATCTCCTCTAATAGTATATACAGTATATCTCTTCTGTCTGGTATGCTCAGAGTGGATTCGATATTTTGCTCCCTAACCATATAGTTGGTTATTTATATTTACCACTCCATAGAGATATTTAAGAATAAATTACCTTTTTTTTAAAACTGTACACATTAACTAAATTATACACCACATTTTTTTTTTAAGGTTATTAACCGAATAATCGATTAATCGAAACAATAATCGGCCAACTAATCGATTATGAAAATAATCGTTAGTTGCAGCTCTAGTTGCCGCCCCTTGCTAGAAGGCATTGCAAACGGGAAATGATGCGATGGGCCACGGCCAGGGAGGAGGAAGTGAAAAGTGAATACAGCAGATATACAGTAGGTGCTAAGAAAAAAAAATTAAAAATATCCAATTCGTTTACAGTGCGCAGTTTAGTGAGGAATGCTGAAGAGTTGTAAAAGTGGGTGGAAAGGCAAAACTTTTTTTTTTTTTTTTTGGATAGGTTGGAGGTGTTTATTGCCATCTATGCCCCTGTTGGGGACATCACTTCTCTATTTGTCCTGATTGCCATTATCCTCGAAAGTGAAGTAAAATAAAATCACAAATTTTGTGTTGACTTCAGAAGACCAATAGAGGGGAAATTTTCCAATGGGGACACTAGTTCTGGTGATTTTGGTGACACACCGGGATTTCCTCTCGCTTCCTGTTTTTGCTGTAGGACAGGAAGTGAAAGGGAATGGCAAAAAAAAAAAAAAAATGGAAAGGGGGTTATAACCCCCTTTACTCTATCCAAAATGAAGGAAGAAGTGTGGTGTGTGGGGGTTTTGTTTTTTTTTGTTTTTGTTTTTTTACTTTTTAAGGTATTTTTCTATGCAGTAATAAGGCCATACCCCAATAATTTCAGAAAGAGGGCTGTATTTGAACTAGTGAACACATGGTCTGCATCTTTCCAGGCTTATACTGAAAATCATTTACAAAATGAGTGCACCAGCAACTAATAAGGAATTTAGCCAGAAGCCATTTCCACAAATCAAATATTGAGAAAGAATTTGAACCCACTACAGATATTTATTTATATTTCAAGTTCAGACAAGTCATAAATGTTTAATCTGTTTTGATATTTGCCTTTTTTGTTTCAGCAAATTGTTCATGTTTGATTAGAACAGTAATGTCCACATAGGGCCCGTTAACACCAGAATGCAGTGTGGGAAATCTGCGATCTGTGCACATTTCCAACACCGCACTCAAAACGCACTGCAGTTGCAATCTGCAGCGGGTGTCAGTCTTAACTTAATGACACCCCAAATGCAGGTCACAAACAGTGAGTTTGCCTGCACTGGATTGCAGTATGGTAGTACCATGTGATCTGCTTTCTGTGCATTTTATAAAGTAGTTTATGCATGAAGTTTTCTGCAGTCACATGTAGTGGCTGGTGAGAACATGCCTCTAAAGCACACCTTCACCTGCGGCATCCCAAAAAATAGTAAAGGCACATTTCAAAATGTTAAAACTAAAATACATAATTGAATATATAGATGGATGGTGCTGCGCTAGTCCTAAATGTAAAAACCAAAGTGGTTTAAATGTTGATCATAATTTGTATCACCAAAATATATATAAATAAATAAAGAGTATTACAAAGACTGGTAGGATGACTCCTACAGGTGATGCGTCTCACTGGACTTAATAGAAATAGCATGAGTGTAAGCAAATATATACAATAAAATACGCATAGTACAAACTTAGATCACCATAATAAATATCTCAATGTTAGTGACAAAAAAACAATTTTAAATAAAGTGCAAAGTGATTTAGACTATATGCATATACAGTCCAAAAGTGACAGTGTGCATTGTGCAAACAATGTGCACAATGTAAAATGGCTACACCTCTAATTGCATACGGTGTTAAAAACTTCATATAAAGTGCAAAAAGCTCCAGAAATAAATACAGTAATTAATGTCCCCAAAAAAATAAGGGTATATATAATGAAAAAAAGTATTTCACACAAAAAAATGTCCTTTTTAAAATGAAATCTGTGACAACAACGTGCTGGCATGCACACGTGGCAGTTAAAGTGCTTGGTGAATCAAATCTCGTGCATCTTCGTGTGCAGACACTTCAGTGGGTAGTGGCCCCTTACCTTAAAGTAATGGGGCAACAGCATATGACCAAAAAAGGCTTTTTCATCCACCTAGGGGCTCCTGCGCATCCTTCACCGTCCTAAGTCCTAGGATATGGTTCCCTCAGATGTAGTGCGGGGGGGTTATAAGGATAATAGAGCAGAAAGAAACCCCATAGTGTAATTCCGTTTACTTAAGGTAACTTGTTTTTATCAGACAAATGCAGGTACTCACATTAACAATTGAGGAAAAAAGTGGTTGTATCCGACGAGCGGCTCGTAAGCTCGCCGCTCGTCGGATACAACCACTTTTTTTCTCAATTGTTAATGTGAGTACCTGCATTTGTCTGATAAAAACAAGTTACCTTAAGTAAACGGAATTACACTATGGGGTTTATTTCTGCTCTATTATCCTTATAACCCCCCCGCACTACATCTGAGGGAACAATATCCTAGGACTTAGGACGGTGAAGGATGCGCAGGAGCCCCTAGGTGGATGAAAAAGCCTTTTTTGGTCATATGCTGTTGCCCCATTACTTTAAGGTAAGGGGCCACTACCCACTGAAGTGTCTGCACACGAAGATGCACGAGATTTGATTCACCAAGCACTTTAACTGCCACGTGTGCATGCCAGCACGTTGTTGTCACAGATTTCATTTTAAAAAGGACATTTTTTTGTGTGAAATACTTTTTTTCATTATATATACCCTTATTTTTTTTGGGGACATTAATTACTGTATTTATTTCTGGAGCTTTTTGCACTTTATATGAAGTTTTTAACACCGTATGCAATTAGAGGTGTAGCCATTTTACATTGTGCACATTGTTTGCACAATGCACACTGTCACTTTTGGACTGTATATGCATATAGTCTAAATCACTTTGCACTTTATTTAAAATTGGTTTTTGTCACTAACGTTGAGATATTTATTATGGTGATCTAAGTTTGTACTATGCGTATTTTATTGTATATATTTTCTTACACTCATGCTATTTCTATTAAGTCCAGTGAGACGCATCACCTGTAGGAGTCATCCTACCAGTCTTTGTAATACTCTTTATTTATTTATATATATTTTGGTGATACAAATTATGATCAACATTTAAACCACTTTGGTTTTTAAATTTAGGACTAGTGCAGCACCATCCGTCTATATATTCAATTAAAAGGTCAGGTGTTTACCCGAATAGGTGCATGCAGCTTCTCCACTTTCAGCCACTTCCATATTTGATAGTGCAGGAATATTTCTCTTAAATATCGGTTTAAAATACATAATTACTCTTCCTTGCAGGTTCTTCTATCCCCATGTGTTAACAAAATCTTGCAGGATTTCAGTAATCCATGCAGAGCTCTGTAGCGTCCTCTTTGCCCATGTGACACCAGACATCCTTGAAGGGAAAAGGCATTTCCCTGGAAGGCACTGGCGACTTGGCCATCTGGTGGGGTGGCAAATGTGGGGCCCTGACTACATTACCAATGTCTGTGGAGACCAGGTAGTTAAACCTACTGAAATGTAAATATGTATGGAGAAAATAAAGGAATCTGGCATTTAAAGGCATAGTGCAGCTTTCGCCAAGTTGAATAATAGGTGTAGCCATTTACAGTATGTGTCTTGTGAAGCCTTACTGGAAAACTCATACGCTGTTTCTTTGAGTCGCCTAGCTGTTACTGGTTATCTTCACCATCACAGGAGCGAGCTCTTTTGTTCAACCCACCGTCTTAAATGTGCTTTCTCTCCCCTTGCATTAGTTCTGAGCTTGGTGTTTGAGGGCTTACTCCTGTTATGGTGGATGTGAGAAGTAACAGCTAGGAGTCCCTTAGCAACATATTGGGAGTATTCCACCCAGGCATCATAAGATATGTAAATGGCCTACACCTAGAAGAAGGGCATTATTCAACTTTGGTAAAAGCGGCATGGTTTGTTTTTATCTACAGACCTCCCTTAACCACTTGCTGCGTCCTGGGCTTTGAGTAGGAATATCTGAATAATGCCATCCAGGCATCATTTATATATAAATTTTTTCTGCTGGCGACTGCCTGCACCGTGAAAACAATCATAGCGGCTTGTTACAGGCGGCGAGAGGGGACATTCCCGCCGCCCTCCGGGGGTGCTTCTACCGGCTCACCTGTGTGATCGGCGAGCTGGAGAATGAATCTGCCGGCAGCCGCAGTTCACCATAGAGAATCCTGAGGACCAGATGGTGCAGGCAGTCTCTGACTCTCGGAGGCCTGGGTGCGACGTTATGATGTCACATACAGCCTGGCAGTTGTTAACATTGTCGTGTACTCGACTGAAAAGCCGAGATCCATTTTTTTTTAAATCCGGCTTTCCAGCCTGGAGAGATGTGGGGGTCTTATTGACCCCACATCTCTCCATAAAGAGGACCTGTTGTGCACTATTCCTATTGCAAGGGATTTTTACATTCCTTGTAATAGGAAAAAAAGTAATTCAAAAAAGAAAATTTTAAAGGGGAAAGTGTAAAAAAATAAAACAATAATAATAAAAAAAAATGTAAAGTGCCTCCGTCCCCGCAGAAGCGGATGCATACTTGCGTTGCGCCCACATATGTAAAAGGTGTTCAAACCACACATGAGGTATTGCCGCGAATGTTGGAGCAAGAGCATCAATTCTATGCCAAGATCTCCTTCGTAACTCTAAATGGGTAACCTGTAATAATTTTTAAAGCATTGCCTATGGAGATTTTTAAGTACCGAAGTTTGGTGCATTTTAAGCCCTCATGCACACAGGCTGTTAAAAAAACGTTATGAAAATGCCAGTATCTTTGCAGTGATTTTTTTTAAACTTTTTTCAGCGTTTTTCAGCATTTTTGCAATAGCGGTTTTTAGCGTTTTTCCGCGTTTTTCCGCGTTTTAGCGTTTTTGAGCTTTTTTTTTTTTTCAAATTTTTTTTTTTTTTTTTTTTTTTTTTTTTTAAATGGATCAAAAACGCTAAAAAACGTTGGTGAATGACGTTTTTGAGCGTTTTTCAGCGTTAGAGCGTTTTTACAGCTGAAAAACGTCTCTCAGAACCCACTGGTCCTGGGTTTTTTTTTACAGCTTAAAAACGCCTATGCCACTTGCAGCTCAAAAACGCCTAGGTGGGTATGAAGCCATAGACTAACATAGACAGGCCTTTTTAAGCTGCAAAAAAAGCTCAAAAAAGCAGCTGTAAAAACGTCCGTGTGCATGAGGACTTAAAGCGTGAATTGGGCTAACTTTAGTGGTGTGTGTGTGTGTGTGTGTGTGTGTGTGTGTTTTTTTGTTTTGTTTTTTTCTTATTCATTAAACAGTTTTTTGCCCCCCAAAAAAGTTTGGAAAATCACTGCGCAAATACCATGTGACATAAAAAGTTGCAACGCCATTTTATTCCCTAGGGTCTCTGCTAAAAATATATATGTTTGGGGGTTCTTTTCTAGCGAAAAAAATATTTTTACATGTAGGAGCGAAGTGCCAGATTTGGCCTGGATGGAAAGTGGTTAACTGCATAGGTATAACTGCCTATTTGATAAAGGCAAACAAAACCTTTTAAGATCACTTTATTTCACCTTTCAGATAATGCATGCCACACTGATTTGTACTTTTTGGGTGGTAAAGGTCTGCTTTAAAAGCCCCCAAAGGCCACATTTTTATTCAGTTAAAGTGAGAGGCGCATTTAAATTGGTACCTTTGCTATATACCCCAATGAGCTTTGCAAGAGTGCCAGGACAAGGAGACTCCCAACGCCCAAGATGAGAATGCCAAAGGGCCACAAAAACCTACAAACATACAAAAAAAGTAGGAGTGTGGTTAACTACACATCTTATTCCACAACTTTTCCCTTTTATAAAGACACTAGAACTATGTTTCTGGTACAGAGCTTTTTTTTTTGTTTGTTTTTTTTGTTCAGCTGTACTAAATTGCATGAATTCGAATTTAAAAAAGTTTACATGCTAATAATAATAAAAAAGCAAAGTAGTGAAAATGCTAATGGAAGAACAGGGTGAGGAATTCATTAAAATAAAGTAATAAGGCTAATAAAGGTAACATAACTGTCTTTTCTTACACATCATAGCAATTTATGAATGGATAAAAGCCAGAGCAGTCTGATCTGTTGGGACCCATCGGTTGCAGTAAATGCACACTTTACCATAATGTATGGCAATGCATCATACTCGCTTTAGCACATTGCAGTGTCAAATTCTTCACAGCTAATCTCTGTCTGTGTTGCACTAAATCAGAAATTTGCTGGTTTGGCAGTTGATTCGCTTGAATGGTAATGGACCACCAATGTGTGAATGGGCCCTCAAATAGACAACTCCGTCTTATAGAGTTTACAGGAAGAGTGGCTTTCGCAGTGTAAACATTGGCACTCTGATAGCGATTCTTTCTGCTCAGTTTGTCCTCCATGCAGAGTAGGTGGTTATAGCTGACAGTGTAGCTCTGCCTATTTACACAGTGAGATCACCTCTATCCCTGTGAAATCCACAGAACCGGGCTGTCATTTGGACACGGCTTCCAGGTCTTGCCTCACAGGCCAAAGAGGGGAGGTCATTTGGACAGTTCTGTACAAGAACGTGCTCAGGAGATCCAGCAGATTTGTTAACTTTTGCATGTCGACTCAAAATAGTTTTGTCACGTTGGTGGTTATTAACACAGAAAGGGAATTCTGAGTGGTGCCAGACTGCAGGCGCTTCTGATCATTGGCGTTTCTGTTATTTTCAAGAAAGCTTTATGTCTGGCCAAAGTAGTTTTGAATTCCCTTGCTGTATTAACCTTTTGCCATCTTCTAGGAAGCTTTCCCATTAAGCCAACACTTAAATCTGCTGTGGTATTACCCTTTGATCTGCAATACCACCATCATCCACTGGGTGCTGCTGTGGGACCAGGAAAAATCGTTTGCATGCTACAATAGACAGTCTCCTATAGTTTTAAAATGAATCTGAGTCTTTAACATATTTCTTTGGGGTATTCAAAGTAAATTTATCCTAAGAGAAACGCGGAGGCTGCTATTGCTGGCCGCTCCTGAAATGCTAGCTGCCAGGCTGACCCCTTTAACTTTTAGTACACTGAACACTAAATTGCTAACAATTCCATTGGGACTTTATCAGCGGCTATTGTACACAATGTGCTTTATCATAAAATCTGTAATTATTATTTAATATATCATAAAACATAAATATAATCACATTACAACTGAAGTGTATTTATACATTTCATATATCTTGATCTACTAATATAGTATACTCAGAGGCAACCCAGAAGGGATCATGCAAAAACCACTTTGTGCTTGTATTTCTGTATGTACTGTATTTACCCAAACTGGGTACTCCCCAAACCTTTTTTGCAATGTCTTCCTCATGAGTGAGGTGTAACAATATAAATCGGCCCGTTCAAAAATCATATGTGATGATGTCCTGGCCATCCTTGTGAGCATATACATGGGTCCCAGCGGTGGCCTTGACCTCTCGGAGATCACCAGGTATTTCACACAAAGTAAGCAATACATAGAGAACAAGATACTTTCAACACCAGACACAGATCAGGAATGTGAAATGTTGGGGTAATTCTTTAAAGACGGTGTTTAATGCACTTTCAGGTGTCACCTGTGGGTGGCAGTAGTGAATTGTACAGTGATCACACATTTGTCATATTTCAATAGGCTTTTCTCATTATTTACTAATGGTGTCTAAACGTTGCACAATTTTCCTTTTGATTTAAAATAAACATAATATGCAGGTTTTGAACAGGGTATCATATTGTCTGTGGTAGTGGTCATTTGAATGGGTCTTGAAATGCTCATATTACCTTTTTCTTTTTTTTTTCACAGCACAATTTCAGGCAAACGATTAAATCGTTATAATTCATACCGATTTACTGTTTTACTTGTAATATTGTACAGCCATTCTTTTCATATACATGTCTGCCTCCAGTCTGTTCATTTCAAATATATTAACATCACTAACTCTTTCAAAATAATGGCTAGGTGACCCAGGTAGTAGGAAAGTTACACCTGTAAGTAGCAGAGTGAGATTCCTGGATGTAAAGCCTGGTGGGAAATTCAACCACAGCTAACCAAAATTACAATCCCTTTGTCAGCATAATAAATAAAATACCTATATATTTACTTTTTACCGGGAGTTAGAAAATTCCTTTGTCAGTAAAAAGCTAGGTGTTGCCTATTTCCTTGTCTGTAAATATATAGATATTTTAATTATGTTTGCACTTTCAGTGTTCTGTATTTATGTCGGTAGGAAGATCTAACCCTGGATCCTCAAAATTGCCTAGATTGTATTTTCTGGCTTGGTTTTTTTCCACTTGCGTTGTGTTCTGAAGCTTTCCAGATTGGGCACTTGCCTTGAAAATAATTTATCCCAAGCATACGGTATATACTACAGCTCCCTGGTGCCAAACTAGGGGCCTTGGGCATATCTTTGCACTTGTCCGATCCTCAGGGCTCCTGCAGACAATCGTCTCTCCCTTCCTTCCCTCTCTTTTATTTTATTTTATTTTATTTATTTATTTATTTTTTTCTTTACATTGGTGTTTGCTTAGGTAAAGGAAATAATGCTTTAGGCTGGTTTAAGTAATTCTTTCACACCTTTTTTTTTTTTTTTTTTTTTTTTTCAGTGCTGTCAATCACTTTCATCTTTTTATGTGTTTTTTGTTTTTGTTTTTTTTTATTTTCATGGCTCTGGTCTTTTGTCATGGATCTTGGTAATGCCTGTAGTCTGACCATCTCTTGTTGCATGTCTGCAGTTTTGACAGCCTTCTGTAGCATTACACTCCATGAATATTATGTGCAGCCCTTTTAGTATTGCCATGGGCCCCCTGTGTCAAGTAAGTTGGATGACAACTATTATAGCTAGACACCTGAAACAATCAGGTAGCCAGTGATGCTATTTTTTTTGTATTTCCCTTTTTTTTTTTTTTTTTTAATTAAATATTTTTACGTTCTTCTAAGTACATAATTACAGCTGGCCCCAATGATGGGTTTGTGTTTTTTTGTTTATTTTTTGGCAAATGTCCTTCCAGTTGATTTAATTTGTAGGCCTATGTTGCCTGGTTCACTGAGGCTGCATGCAAACTAGACACTCAAAAACCGATGAAAAAAACGCTTGATAACACATGCTAATAAGCTTTTTTGTCAGCATCTTTGCAGTGTTTAGTAGTGTATGCGTTAAGGAGCAGACGGCTACCTGCATCCTTAAACATTGAGTACCTACCTGGTTGTTAGGGAGTGGGCTGGGAAGCCAGCTGCTGCGTCCTTAACGGATGACACATCAGTTACCAGCAATGAAGGAAAAATTCTGAAAAAAAACAGCATGGGGGTCCCTTTTCCTGTCTGGTGTGGAGTTTAAGGGGAACCCCCATGCCAAGGATTAAAAAAAAAAAAAAAAACTCCTCCCTCCCAAATCCATGGAAAGGGGGGGGGGGTGGTATGTGAGTGACCGTGGTCTGTCGCCATTCCATGAGCGTGTGCAATTTTAAAGCGTGACATCTTCTCTATTTACTTGACGTAATTTTTTTAAAAATTTGTTAAAGTTTATTTTTCCCCCCAAAAATTGCGTTTTTTAAACCACTGCGAAAATATTGTGCAACTAACTCCATTTTATTCCCTAGGGTCTCTGCTAAAAAAAAATATATATTATATATATATATATATATATATATATATATATATATATATATATATATATATATATATATATATATATATATATATATATATATATATATATATATATTTTAATATTATGCCAATCATACTGCCAGCTCTTCCATTACTAACAGTGGAGAGCAGCAGTTGGCTGTTTTTATGGTCAATCATACAAACAGCTGTTTTTTATCAAAAATGTCTACCCAAAATGTCCCTATGTATTCACAGTTGAACAATTTGATGTTGCTGGTAGACCTTTCCAAACACTGTTCTCTGACACGAAATAACCACTTGAAGACCAAACCTTTTCTGGCACTTTTTGTTTACAAGTTTAAATCAGTATTTTTTTTTAAATTTTTTCGTTGTGTAAGGATACCTCCTATACTGAAGTCATAGGGAATCTGTTCCCTATAGTGCTACTGACTCTCTCTCTTCTGAGACTGACAAGTCCTTGCTGCATTATATAGACTTTTCTGTAACTTTCATAAAGTCGGAAAAGGTGACACGGCTTGTAATCTCTCTACACACCGCTCTGATGACACTGCGCTTTAATCTGGAAAATGATCCCACAAGACATGAAGCCATCTGCTTCTGCTCTGCCCCCTCCTCTTCCAGCTCAGATACTTCACGTGGGCTACCCAAGGGAGCAGTTTGTAAATTAATGTGTTATGGTTGCAGTGGGAGTTATTTGTCTCTCTGTGTTTTGTTAACTGCCCATCTCTGCTGTGTGCACATCATTTCCCAGATCCCCTATGGGACAAGTAAAAACCAAAGAGGGTAAGTGGGCTGTCTGATTCCTCTATACCAGCCTTGTCGCTGCTCGTCTTGTTTGTCCCCCCCCCCCCCCCCCCCCCCCCTCCACCACCAGCACACACTGTCATCATCTGACAAAGAAATGCAGGGATTTGGGCCAGGAGAATGCTACTCCTGGGGGATCCTCTCCTCTCCAACTAATTGAATTATGGGTTTGGTGTCAGTATGGTTGGAATACAAATCATATCGGAGAGGGAGGAGGAAGGAGTGATAAAGGATATGGCTCAGTGGCCATTTAGGACTATGCTGGCCATGCGTTGCTTCAGGTCATAAAACATCTAAATGTTTAGTTACAGGAAGATGCAGCTGTAGATTATTTTACACATTTACTGATCTGTTGGTCTGCATTGTCAATTATTAGGCTCCATACCAGGTTACTGGCAAAGGGATGCAAAATTCCTCACTGCATGTAGAATATATTCTGTCCATTAATCTTGCGTATTGCATAGATCTAAATTTTTTTTTTTTTATTACCCTTAAAATTTATCTTTACTTTTGCAGTCAAATTTAAGAAACCCCTACTATATCTTTGGCATGTGTTCCCATTCACACAGCATATCTAAAAGTAATTAAAAATATATATTTTTTTTACTTTTTTTTTTTTTCTTTTCCTAGTTGTTTCTTTGGAGCAGATTAATGCATAGGACTCTATAGGGAGATTGAAAATGTTAAGAATAGCCTTCATGTGAAATTAGGGGACAGACTAATGGACAATTGTGTGGTATGTGGGTGTGTTCGTGTTTTTTTAATTTTTTTATCGTAATGTATTCTATGCATTAAGATAAAAAGCCTTCTGCACAGCCACCCCACCCCCTTATACTTACCTGGGGTCTATCTCTATCCAGCGAAGTCCAGTCCCTCGGCCGTCTGGCACTTTCCCTCCTGAGTGGCTGAGACACAGCAGCAGGGCCATTGGCTCCCACTGCTGTCAATCAAAGTCAGTTAGCCAATCAGGAGAGAGGGGGCAGAGTCGAACCGCAGCTCTCCGTGTCTGAATGGACACACGGAGCTGCAGCTCGGTTTGGGTGCCCCCCCAGCAAGCTGCTTTCTGGGGGGGCACTCGACAGGAGGGAGGGACCAGGAGCTCCGAAGAGGGACCCAAGAAGAGGAAGATCCAGGCTGCTCTGTGAAAATCTACTGCGCAGAGCAGTGGAGCGGTTTTTAAAGTCTGTTGGTTTTTTTTTTGTTTTTTTTGTTTTTTTTTTTATAAATAAATCACTTTAACCCATTGCTAGGACAGACGAGGTGCATGTGAAGTTTACAACTGATGAGATTTTCCAGCACAGTACAGACAGGGTGGATTATGGTAAAGAACTCAAATATGGGAGCTGCTTTCAGCCGCCAAAGGATTTGTGATTTTGTTCATGCAGTTGCTAGGTTTATTCAACCCTGCTTGATAGCACAACCAGGCCAGGGACCTGATTTTTAAGGACTGCAGTTAAGTAATGCAGCCTTGCTGCTTTCCCCACTTGCAGCCTGTGAAGGAATAGCAGCCTGATAGGTTTGTCCCTCTGTTCTCCCCTTGTTTCAGCTTTGTCCTTGTCAGTATATTTACATACAGCACTCATGATGGGCTTCTAGTTGTGTCCCTCCCCTCTACCAGTCTGACCTCTGCTTTATTGGAGTTTGCAAGAGACTGATCAAATCAAATTCAGATACTTATGTTGGCTGCATTAAAAACTAAATATAATATTTTTTACATGAGTACACATTATTTTTATTTATTTTTTTTACATTTCCTTTTTTTTTTTGGTCTGAAGGTTAGGTTTGAATAAGAACCTTTCTAAAACTCTCCGTTTTTTTTAAACTAAAAAAAAAACTGCACATAAAAACGGCACCTACTACTACTGTTGCTGCTGCTGCTGCTACTACTACTACTACTACTACTGTACTAGAAGTAATACATATGTAGTCCAATATTGAAAAGCCACAGGTTTCAAACTGCATGCAGCATATGTTGGTTAGCATAAGTTCAGCTTTTGTACAACCATGGCTTTGGTGTAGGACTTGTAAGTATTGAAGAAAACTTCCACTTCAGTTATAGTGATTGCAAAACGTTCACCTTGTAAAACAACACATTCAGTTTAAAATAGAAATGAACGGTGAAGCATTTTTGTATGAATATAAAAAAAAAAATATTAATTTGTTTTTATTTTTTTTCCCCTTTTTGTTATAAATGATCACATTCCCTCATTCCCTCTGTTCTTAGCTGCTTAAAAGCTGGGGGGAGAAGAAGCAGCTGAGCTGTGCAGTTGGGGTGTGTCAGGACAAGTCTGATCATTGGAGGAGAGTGCACACAGTTTCCAGCATAGCTAGAGAACTGTGCTGTCCTGCTTGGTGTGGTCAGTTTTAATAGGAAAGCAGTTGGACTGACAGGAACACCAGAAATTTCACACAAAGGAAGCAATACAAACAGAACAGGATACTTCCTCATACAAGTACATGGTACAGCAGGCACATATCAGGAATATGAAGCTTTTGGGTAACAAACTCTTTAACTTACAAATTACTATTCAGTTCCTTCAAACTTTTGGCTTGGTAATCAACTTCTTGTAGTCTGTCATCCAGACCTTAACATCTAGAGCAGTGGTCATCAACCCTGTCCTCAGGGCACACTAACAGGCCAGGTTTTTGTATTGCCTTGGGGAGATGCAGACTAGAATACTGCAATCACCGAGCAGCAAATTATATCACCTGTGATGTATTTTGGTTATCTTGCAAACCTGGCCTGTTAGTGGGCCCTGAGGACAGGGTTGATGACCACTGATCTAGAGTACCTGGGTCTAATCTTGGACACAGCCTAAACCAGAGTTTTCCTTCCTTAGGAAAAAGTTGTTTCCCCAAGGTCCTACATGAGGACCCTCGCGTCGAAAGAGCACCCCTCAGTTCACTTCTGCAAGAAGGTTCTGGGCTTGATGGTAGCCTCCATTTTGAGTCAGTTCCCTTTGCCCATTTTTACTCCTGATCTTTTTAATCCAACATACTAGCAATGTGGCACAAGCAAATCCAGTCCTTTTTGTCTAGCCAAAGATCTCCCTGACATGTTGGTACCCCAACCCTGTCCTAGATTAAGGAAACTTTCTTCACATGCCGTGGAATGTGATCACAACGGATGTCAGCCTTTACAGGTTGGGACAGAATTTACAGTTCCCTGGTTGCCAAGGTGCATGGTCCTGGTACCAGGTCCCCATAGGAGTTGAAAATACCCATCAACATTCTGATGCTGAAAACCATCAGATAATCTCTAATCTCGCTTGACCTCCCTTCTGCAGGGGCACCCACCCAGTACAGTTGGACAATGTCACAGCGGCACTAAATAAGCCTTAAACTGGGCACGAGGACTCAAGCTGCCCCTAAAAGGAACAAGTCTTTCCTGGGCAGAAACTCACATTCTGGCTTTCCTGGCTGTTCACATCGCTGGAGTGGACAATTGTCCGGCAAACTTCCTATGCCATCAATGCCTAGACCTGGGGGAATGGTCTCTGCAGTCAGATCTTTCAAAATCCCTGTCAAAAGTGGGGGAAAACCCGATGTTGACATCCTAGCCTCCAGGTTGAGCAAATTTGTAGCCAAGACCAGGGGTGTCACCATGGGGTCTCAACCTGGTGTTCTCTGACCCATTTAGAACTATTCCATTAGATGTCCCCACTTGTAAAGTTGTCTTTCTAATGACCAATACGCCACTTAGGTGTGTTTCTGAGTTGGCAACTTTTTCCTGTAAAGAGTCCCTTTGTTTTGCACAAGGACAAGATGGGGTTTAAGACCAAAACCATCCTTCTAATTAAAGTATGTGGTGTTTTTTTTTTTTTTTTTTTTTCTCCCCACCATAATGCGGACATTGTTCTTCCACCTTTGTCCTGCCCTGAAACATGACCAAGTAAATTGCCCTACATAGCCTCTATGTGATGAGGGGTTGTTGGGGTCGACCTAGCAGCATCATAATTCTTTGTTCACAAGACTTAGGGCGAGATTTACCAAAACTGGTTCAGTTGAGCATGGTAGCCAATCGGCTTCTAACTTCACCTTGTTCAGTTAAGCTTTGGCACTAAAACCTGGAAGTTGATTGTTTTTTATGCAGAGCTGAACCAGATTTTGCACTATCCAGGTTTAGTTAATAACCCCCACGGTCTTGGTGGTACCTGTGGGGACCCTCATAGGACATCTTCCCACTTCACCATTGCTAGGTGGGTCAAGCAACGCCAGGGTATATGCCTCTTATGGACGAGTTCCTCCTTTTCCCTATTGGAGATCATTCCACCAGGGCTGTGGTGTCTCTTGGCCTTTTCATCATCAATTATTTTCTTCCCAGGTTAGCAAGGCCACCACCTGTTCCTTTGTTCACACATTCTCTAGGTCAGGGGTCGGCAACCCATCGATTGCAAGAGGATGACGGGCAGATCTCGTTTCTGCAGTGCCAACCCCACTGTCAAAACAATTTCTTCCCGAGCAGAGCAGCACACACAAGCAGCCAGCTCTGCAGCATGACTACACTGACTTCTGTGTGAGCCTCCCCGCACATCTGTTCCGCTCATTTTCTACATCTCATACAGGTACTCGGTGTAGATGTGAGGGGAGGGGATGGAAAGCAGCATGTCTGAACAAGCAGGTAAGGAACTGATTGTTGGGGGAGGACAAACAGTGAGATGTATTCTCCTGATCTGTGATGCTGAGCTGTATATTCTGATCTGTGATGCTGGATTGTATAGCCCTGACCTGTGATGCTGAGCTGTATACCCCTGACCTGTGATGCTGTGCTATGTACTCCTGATCTGTGAACTTTTGACATAGATAAGTTCATATTTTTACATTGACATTTGTATTATATTTTTCTAAGGGCCGGTTCGCACCAGAATGTGGTGCAGGAAACATGCATTCCATGTGCGCTTCGCGCACTGCTGGTGAGCACACTGCCTTTACGGTCTGCGTGCAGGTGCCAGTGCATTGGTAACAGCACTCCAAATGCAGTGCGTTTGTGGGCACCATATTGCATGGTTTCCGCAGTACCATGCCCTTTGCTGCAGCGTGCTTTTAAAAGTAATGCATGCATTACTTTTTCTGCATTCCAGTGTGATCTGCAGCCCATTCAAATGAATGGGCTGTTAAAATGCACCGCATGGGAGATGCACAGGACTGTGTGCCGCATTACTGTGTAATGCGGCACAGTATTATTGGCCTTTCTATGTTAGCTCCCAAAAATAGTATGTTGTGCCTCCTAAACTTTGCGTTCACCCATGTTGTTCAGGTAGATCCCCATCACTTTAGGGTTGCCTATCCCAGCTCTAGGTTCTACCAGGTCGATGTTCAGGCCTTGGCGGATGTGGTGCTTTTTGAAGCTGTTTGAATGTTTTGTTTGGGTTGTTTTAAACCTGGTTGGCTATTCTGTTCGTATTTGTTGTTGCCCACCCCTCTGGTTATTGCTTGATTTACATTCCATTGCCAATGAATAAAATTCTTGCCCTGTACAATTAGGATAATAGTAATTTACAACTGCCTGTACGTTTGTTATCTTTGAGTACAGCATAGGACACAGATCCATTCCTTTATCATACCTTCTTGCTTGCTACAAAAAAACTTGAGTCTCGCGGAATGGGTGGGGTTATATAAATAAAGTAGCAAAACCCATGGTCTATGAATACAAGTCCTGTACTGTACTCCAAGATGAGGAGCTTACAGGTAAGTTGTGTGTTGGTGTGGTCTTTTATTTATTTATTTTTTGTATTTCTTCTTCCTGTGCCATTCTTATGGCAGTATAACAGATTGCTGATCACGTGACCTTAGTTGGAGGGGAGGAACAGGTCCTGGACTCATCTGTCAGCGGCTGTGCTTGAACTCCCATTCCTCAGAGGCTAATGTTATAAATTTTACATTCAGAGATTGTATGCTGTTCAAACTTGTACCGAACCCTGGGGACCCACACTAGCTCCGTTCTGCTTAAATAATGCTTTGCAAGATTAGTGCCATAGGTGCACTCTGTGTTTTTTAAATGTTTATCTAGTAAAATAAAAATATTATATACAAATTTGCTAAAACGACCATTTAAAACAAATTCGCAAAAATTATAATTTCTCTTTTGAGCTTGCGCAAGGATTTTTTCCTTCTGGCAGATAAACAGAGTGACAGGGGAGTGAAGGAAAGTTAGTATTACTAAACCCACAACCATAAAATCAGTCTTTATATGCAGTAAAGCATGCTTGTTATACTCACTTTGGAACCTAAGGCTTTAATCCTTTGCATTGTGTAAAAAGGCTGTTTGATCCGGTCTTCTCTGATCCTCCCCTCCTTCCTGACTCCTAATAATTTGCTGATCACACAGAGTATGTGGAGTCGGGCTGCACATGCCCAGTTTGGTGTGCATTGCTAGTTTTTTTTTTTTTTTTTTTCTTGGCAGTGTGCATGTGATCAGCACCAGGCCAATCGGCACTCACCACACAGAGGGTCAGAGGTCTTGCAGTTTCATAGGTCAGTCAGAAAACTCCTACAAGCTTTAACCAGTGCATGGCTGGACACTAATAGAAATCACAAGACTGCTCTAACTGCTGCTGAGAAAAGGTATTTAGCAGTTTATATTAACTAAAATACTTGCATGTCCATGTTCTGTGTACTGTAGGAGGCCAGATATTGTGAATGCAGGGTACTGGGTTTAGTAGCACTTTTAAAGTGGTGTGACCGGGGGGATCATTAGCTCAAGTTGATAGATGCATTTTTGTGCTTTCAGTCCACGTCAGACAGGCATTTATAGTTAAGGGCCTGGTAGCCCACGTTTTATTAAACGGAAAAACAAAACAAAGTCCAATTAGGATTCCCGTGCAGGGGTTCAAACTTCATTTAGTACTCAAAAATATTGAAAACATACCGAGCCACCTGGCTCTCATCAGCAGTTCTTCTGCTTGCTTCTAACAGACTTGATTCCTTCCAGCCCCCTAGACTCACTGGCTTCCTTAGTCAACCAGTCACCCATGGAATTACATGGGCTGCAGTCTCCTACATAGGGCACATGATATGCAAACTGCAGAGCAGTGGCGGAATTATAGGGGTCACTGAGATCGCCATGGCAACTGCGCCCCTTGCTGCAGGGGGCCCTTGAGGGCCCCCTCTACTCTTCGATAGGAGGAACGGCGGGGACGGCTGAGACTGAGCTCCTGGTTTGTCAGCCGAACTGTGCAGGGAGCTCATCAAAGTGAAAGCAGTGTGTGCTGTGCTCTTTGTCTCCCCCTACAGTGCAGTACCCGGCAGAAAGCGCTAAGGTAAAGGTCTCCCGTTTTTTATAAGAATATCTATCTACTGTGTATGTGTGTGCATGTATGTATATGTGTGTGCATGATTGTGCATATGTATGTATATGTGTGTGCATATGTATGTGTATGTATGTGTGTGTGCATATGTATGTATGTGTATGTATGTGTGTGTGCATGTATGTGTATATATACGTGTGTGTGCATATGTATGTAATGTGAGTGTGCATGTGTTTATCAGTGGCGGTGCGTCCATAAGAGCACACGGGCGCCGCCTCCTCTCTCCGGCCACCCCCTCTATGACCAATGGATAGATTCATGTATAGCATGAATCTATCTATGGCCACCGCTGCCACACCCATATTTAGGTGTACGGCCCCTTTTCGGGCACCTGAATTACAGCGGGGGTGTGGGGGGGGTGTTTTTGAAGCACCTGATTAGAGCCATAGGCTCTATCAGGCTTCAAAATAGGTGAACTGCGAGTGCCATGCTTGGCGCTCACAGTCCACCCAGGTGTGTTAGAAAAGCGAATTAATATTCACGTTCCTCCTCTCCACCTATCAGGTGTGCGGGTCTGTTACCCATCTGCTGATTGGCTGAAAAGATAGGCACGGCTATTGGACGCCTATCAGGAGGAAAGGACGGGCGATGAGGACGGCAGGAGACGCATGGAAGACCCCGCTCGTGGCCGTCACCTGCTGCACCAACGAGACAGGATAAGTGCCGGGCAGACGGCGAGCTTGCATAGGGGGTGGGAGATTCACAGTGGCAGCATTCGATGGCACAGTGGCGGCGTTTGATGGCACAGTGGCGGCATTTGATGGCACAGTGGCGGCATTTGATGGGCACGGTGGCTGCAATTGATGTGTTTATATGTGCGTGCATATGTGCATTTATATGTATGTATGTTTTTTTTATATATATATATATATATATATGTGTGTGTTTACATGTATGTATGCACATTTTAGGTATACGCTTTTAATCCTGACCCCCTATACCTGTACAATCAGAACCAATTTTTTAATTTTTTTTGCTTGTTCATAGTACCAACAAAAAAATGCTGTTCCACTGAAAAGCGATCCATGCTCAAATCGCTTTTCAGAGGCATTTGACAGCCAGTAAAGAGGTAATATGTTGCCTACTGACCGCCTGTTTTAACCCCTTAAATGCATCATCACTATACTGCAACCGCATGCAATGCACACAGTTGCAGGGTGGTTGCAGTGCAGCCCCATTCACCTAGGGGTGTACTTCAAGGATGCCCTGACTGGAAAAAGATTGAGAAACACCGACATAGAGGAACCCATCTCTCCATTTTCCTCCTGCGGCCGCTGAATGCCTGTGGGAGGGAGAGGAGGAGAAGCGGGGGGAATGGAGAAATCGGTTACTTTATATGCAGCCACACACTTGTGACCGGGCCCTGGTGTTCCACCATCAAGCTCAGAGGAAAGAGCCCTGTGCGGGAGTCAGGGGGGCCCTCCATGGTTTCTTGCATCGAGGCCCTGAAGGTTCTAGTTACGCCAATGCTACAGAGCCCCATTCGGGGATAGCAACATTGGGAGAAAACTGCCAGAGCAGTTTTCTGCTGTACAAAACCTAAGCTCTGTAGCTCTGCAGTCAGCAGACATGCAAACTGTGTCCACTTGCAATGTTTTTCCATCGGGACGGAGCCCCTGTCACAGTGGTTGTAAACCTCAGGCATGAAATATGAACAAAGCATTGGGGTGGATATAAATCAATGATTGAAAAAAAGAAAATCAAAAATCTGTTTGATTTTTTTTTTTTTTTTTTACCTAAATTGTGTGTGTGTGTGTGTGTGTGTGGGGGGGGGGGGGGGGGGGGGTAGATTTTTATCAAATTTTATTTTAATAGATTTTTACTCCAAAAGCATCTTATCTAAAGATAGTTTTCTATTTAAGATACATTAATTTTAGTTTATTCTGCATGAAATGGAGTTTGGTTATGTAGCATGAGGCTGTATATTCTGCAATATTTTACATTTTTGGTAAACTCATTCAATGAATAATGCAAGCTGACCAAAACTGTACATGCTGATGTAGGTACTGCCCAGAGCATGCACAGATTCCTAAGAGCAGTGCTGCACATGCATCGACCAGATGCAACACCAGAACGTAAAAAGCTCAGTGGCCCATGCTGGCCGGAATTGTCACCATTGGTCCTGCTGCACATACATTAGCATAGCTCCAGCAACCCCTGCTGCTCATTCATCAGCCACACTCCTCCGTGCACAGGGCACACTCCTGACTGGAAGTTCGGGAAAGATTGATGGAGGGACACAGGAAGATCTAAATAAAGACATAATAAAAATAGAACTTTGGGCGCTAAGTGTAAGTTCATTTTTAGGAAGAAAAAAATAATTAAATGCGCATGTTTTTTGCAGGTAAAAAAAAATGCCTACCGCAGATATACTGTGACAGAGTGATCCCCTTCTTCCGCCGCCCTGGCTGTGCTGCCATTCGCTGCAGCACTAGCGAATGACAGAGGAGAGCTCTGTGTTGAGAGAGATTATCTCTCTATCTCTCTCTCTATCTCTCTCTCTATCTATCTCTCTATCTATCTATACACCCTACAACTTTCTCACAAACCAATTCATATACACTTATTACCATTGGTTTTATTGCCCAAATAAAATAAAAAAATTGTGGTGTGTTTTTATTTTTTTCCCGTTTTTTTTTATAGCAGACATGAAAGGGAGCTTAACCAAAGCTTAAGTGGTTATTTTTATTTTTTTATTATATACACAGAAGCCCGTTTAAGTATTGCACCTGCGATCAGTGGGTCACCGATGCAATGTCAGGCTCTCTGCCCATACCTCTGTAAAGTTTTTTTTTTTTTTTTTTTTTTTTATTGTTTATTCTGGGAAAGAGGCCCACATAGACCACAACATCACAATACATTACAGGAATACAACCACGTAATTGTAACTACATAACTCTAATGCCCCGTACACACGGTCGGATTTTCCGATGGAAAATGTGTGATAGGACCTTGTTGTCGGAAATTCCGACCGTGTGTGGGCTCCATCACACATTTTCCATCGGAATTTCCGACACACAAAGTTTGAGAGCAGGCTATAAAATTTTCCGACAACAAAATCCGTTGTCGGAAATTCCAATCGTGTGTACACAAATCCGACGCACAAAGTGCCACGCATGCTCAGAATAAATAAAGAGATGAAAGCTATTGGCCACTGCCCCGTTTATAGTCCCGACGTACGTGTTTTATGTCACCGCGTTTAGAACGATCGGATTTTCCGACAACTTTGTGTGACCGTGTGTATGCAAGACAAGTTTGAGCCAACATCCGTAGGAAAAAATCCTAGGATTTTGTTGTTGGAATGTCCGAACAAAGTTCGACCATGTGTACGGGGCATAACATGTATAATGGTACATCTGTTCACAGTTCACAATGTTCTAGGTATAGAGAACTTACCATTATGAGGACGTTACTATACGAATCTTGTTGTAGATCTAATGTCTCTGTTATACAGTGCTCGTTGTTCTGTCATATACTCCCCTGCCTTAGGGGGAATCATGTATTCTTGAGGTGTGGGTTGTGAAGAATCTTGCGATCCCATGGGCTTGCTCCCTTTTCTCTATATAGGAAGTCGAAGATAGAAGGAAATAGGGGTATTTAATAGAGCGGGGGTAGATAGAGAGTAGTTGGTAGAGTGGGGAAGGGCATGGGGGGAAGGGCATGGGGGGGGTCCCATGAACATGGAGCTGTGGGTTTTCTCATCTGGCTAATCTTCCAGAAGATGTCACATATTTTTTATTAAATTTTAGCGTAAGGTTGTTTTTCTTCGTATTAGGTGTCAGATGTGTTTCATCTTAGGGCCTGGCCTTCGTCTGAGTATATGAATATGTTCCACATCTGCCATGTTTTGGAACATGTTTCCTGTCTATTTTGGGCTGTGCGAATGAGGTCTTTAATTTTTTTGATTTTGTCTACTTTTTGAGCCATAAATCAGTGGTCGGTGGGTGTGGTGATTTCCAGTGGAGTGGAAGCACCTAGACCCCGAAAAACCAGATCGTGCAAGCCTGGTGCAAACTGGGGGTTCCCCAATATGGGACGAAAGGGTGAGTTCTGGGAAGAAATAGAAGCTTGGAATAGAAGAAGGGCACAGATTTTTATGGTGTTGCCTATCAGGGGATGGCGTTTGTTTTGGGGGAGGGCGGAATGGCACCACGGGGCTCTACTGAGGGGAATCTCACTTTGGTGCTGGCATCGCAAAACCAAACTTTGGCCTTAGCTAGAACAAGCCCAATCTACCAGCCTGCCTAATTGTACCACGTGATAATAGGTGCGAATGTCCTGCATCACTAGACCTCCATGTTGTTTAGGGAGGGCGAGTATTTTTTTTTGTTGAGCCGGGGTCTTATGAACTCTATGAATGCTGATTGTACTTGTTTAAAGTAGCCTGCAGGGATGTGGATGGGTAGGGCTTGTAGAAGGTAAAGGAATTTGTGGAGGATGTTCATTTTAAGGATATTACAGTGGTCAAACCAGGAATGCAGACCTGTATGCCATTGGTTAAGTAAAGTTTTCATTTTTTTTCAGGAGGGGCAGGAAGTTGAGTTCATAAAGTTGTGAGATTTTTGGGGGGTGAGCGTGCCCAGATATTTTAAAGCCTTATTGGTCCATTTTAGATTGAAGCTAGATTGGAGGTGTATGAGCTGCGGCTGTGGTATCCCGACTCCCATTGCCTCTGACTTGGAGAGATTAATTTTTAGATTGGAGAGAGTGCCGTATGTCGCGAATTCTCGTAACAGATTTGGTAGGGATACAGTCGGGTTTGGGATCGAGAACATCGGGTCATCTGTGTAAGCCGATACTTTATGTTGTGATTGAGTTATTGTATTTCCGGTGATATCTGCGTTCTAGGGACAGTGCAAAAGGGAGGAGCGAAAGAGGGCATCCCTGTCGTGTCCCGTTGGTAATCGGGAAGGAGTCCGATCGTCCAATTTTGACACATTGTGATGCGTTTTGCATTTTTTTTTTTTTTTTTTTTTTTAATGCTTTTTATTTTGGGGCCAATTTGTTGTTGGATGGATTAAAAAACACAAATTGCATCAAAAGCGCACTACATGCTTTTCTGCAGCTTCCCCATTAAAGTCTGTTTAAAGTCACCAAAAAGGCAGAGTTTTTTGCTTTTAAAAAATTCCCTGACCCTTTCCAAAGCATTGATGTGAACGTTTCCCATAGGAAACCATGTTAAATGGACTGTAGTGTGTTTCTGCAGAAAGCAGCATAGGTGTGAACCGAGCCTTATGCCGCGTACACACAAGTGGAATTTCCGGCAGACTTGGTCCGGCGGACCGGACTCCGGCGGACAATTCGATCGTGTGTGGGCTCCAGCAGACTTTTTTCCCAAAAGTCAGACGGACCTAGAAATAAAACATGTTTCAAATCTTTCTGACGGACTCGAGTCCGGTCGAAAAATCTGGCTCGTCTGTATGCTAGTCCGACGGACTAAAACCGACGCTAGGGCAGCTATTGGCTACTGGCTATCAACTTCCTTATTTTAGTCCGGTCGTACGTCATCACGTACGAATCCGTCTGACTTTGGTGTGATCGTGTGTGTCCAAGTCCGTTTGTTTGAAAGTCCGGCGGACCTACGCTGCAAAGTCCGTCGGAAAGACTGTCGGACCTAGTCCGTCAAAGTCCGCTCGTGTGTATGCGGTATTAGAGATCAACAATGGCTGCCAGCGCATTGGTTTTAGCACAGGTTCCTGACAGGTGTTCCTTTTTATCCTAAAAATTGAAGTTAGTGCAAGATTCTGTATTGGTCTGCAAATCAAATTGGTAGTTTTTTTTCTGCCTGGAGTTCAGCCCTAATGAGTTAAAACGGCAAGTGAAAAGCCTTCAGATGTGAATGGGCACACAGAATTAATTTACCAAACATTGGCTGGGTGTGAGGAACCTGTGACTCTCCAGCTGTCTTATATCTACTGGCATCCAAGCAGTGTTGGGAATTGTAGTTTAGCAGTAGCGGGAGAATCACAGGTTGTTGTTAGCCTCTTGAGTTTCACGCCGGTTCCTCTTTGCCCCCATATGGAACACAATCTGCCTTGTAAACTCCTTGACAGCAGCATTTTCTT
Source organism: Aquarana catesbeiana (assembly GCF_042186555.1). Classification (NCBI taxonomy): domain Eukaryota; kingdom Metazoa; phylum Chordata; class Amphibia; order Anura; family Ranidae; genus Aquarana; species Aquarana catesbeiana. Next base: position 269,663,690 of record NC_133330.1, on the reverse strand, counting down.
ATGAAATAAATGCTGTTGCCATTCCCTGATTTGTCATCCTTAGATTGAAGATGTAGAGACTTGTTATGCTGGGGAGTTAGGATAACCTCTCACTGGGCTTTCCATTAACAGATTGCAATGCAGTCTTTACTGGCATTGACCGAAGTTTATAGGAATCATAACTGTCTGCAAAATGTCCTTGGCACGTAAGGAGTTACTTCCCCCACCCCCCCCCATGCAGTCTGCACATTGCAACCTGTGGCTATAATGCTGCATGCGGGTTTATTGCCAAGCTCTTAGCTGCTAGTATTCAGGTATGTAAATGAGAAACCAGAGCAGACGTACATTTGCATAAAATAACAGCACCATTTAGAAACATCTGTCACCAGGGAAGTCTGTAGAGACAGAGCTGCTTTATTGTTTATCAGAGCCACATCAGTCTCTTCAATCTATGTACTCCTCCTTCTGCTCAGCTGGGGAAAGCACGTGCCAGGGGCAAACTGATTTGGTATAGGAGAGTGAAGATCTTGGCAATGAATCCTACTGCTAAATATGGACATTAGTTTGAGTGGCTATATGAGTTGCTAAGTGTGTGTGTTCAAAAACAGGAAAACCTGTTTATTCCTGTTGCATTCTAATATACTGCTAATGTTTTCCCCAGCACTTTACAGAGTACGTAGGGCCACCAATTGAGGTTGCTGCCCCAGAATACTTCAGAGGATGTAGGGCCACTTCTTTAAGTCCCTTCCCAAGAAGAGCTTGCAGAGTTGTATTCCTATTGGTTTATGCGTTTTAATGTCTTTAGTGTCTTGATCTTCAACAGTCTCGCTTTTCTTGCAGAAGGCAATTGGACAAGTTGGAAAAATCTTTGTGTCACTTGTATTTCCTCTCAGACTTAACTGTGCAATATTCAACTATTGTGAAGCATTTATGGCAGTAAGACATTAATTGTCTTTGTCAGTAGAGCCTCTGAAAGATATAAGGCCAGCATGTAAGTTAATTTACCACTAGGCATGACCGATTGTAATCTGTTTTTGAGTGGAGTTTTTCTTTAGCCCCATTTGAATGGCCCAGTTGATACAAGTGCTGTGGATTTGGGATTTTATTTATAAATAACAGTTTACGTGTAGCCAGCTTTGACAAGGGTGTTTCGTAAATGATCTGCTTATGACTACGCAGTGTCCAGCTCAGGATGATTTGATCGGTAATCAAACATCTAAAAAAGGGGCCTTATAATATTCTTGCCATTTTGTAATCCTTGAGTGGCCTCCAAGTTTATCTGTTTTTCTGCTTGCGTAGCTTAGGTCAGGTCTTTTTGTAGAACTGACCATAAGCATCTAACCTAAACTTATGGTTGCAAGGCTAGATTTCTTGGTGTTTTTGGGCACAGGTGTAAATCTCTTCTGGTTCAAACTCTGATTTGGAGATCTTGACTGGTATCTGTTGAGTATGTGAGCATACTATCCTTGTAGATTTATACTTTGAGCCAACCCAGACCTTCATACCCTAATATCCCAATACCAATTATCCACCTGGGAAGGGCAGGACTTAATAAGAAGTCCCAACTGATGGATTCAGGGGATCCTTCGGATACCACCAAACATATTGGAGCTTTTTTCCAGAAATCGTTGTCACTCCAATTTGGCACACAAAGTGGTTACCATTCTCCCACCAGATGCGCAGAGCGTTCATTTTGCTCTCACACTTCACATCTTTGCGCTTCCTTGGAACCGGGTAGCGACCAAGTGAAGTTTATGGAATCTTTAAAGTAGTGCTTCTCCTTGTCAGGAACCATGAATCAGACAGAGACAGAAAATGCAGTAAAAATCACACCATGGTGGTAAAAATGTTACAAATGGTAAACATAGTCAAAACATAGCCAGGGTTCGGTAATCAAAGCGGGTAGTCGGTGCAAGCCAGTAAATCAGGAAGCCAGAGATCAACGTAGACTGAGACAGCAATAATGATCGTGAACCAAAAGGCATGTCAGCCAGGCAAGTCTTTAACAGGAACACAGTAGAGAATCTACAGCTATGTTGACCAAGGCGAATGCATGGGAGAAATGAAAAAGGCAGTTTAGCCAGAAGGGGCTGGCAGATGCAAAGGAAATGATCACCAGGTGAGGCACTGTGGAACGATAAGTGCTGGCAATTAACCGACAGCTGAGCACTGAGAAGGGAGGGCTGAGCCAAGCCCTGACACTCCTGCCTCTCCACCAAACAGGACTTTAAGAACATTTTCTGCAGAATGCATATCTTCCCCTGCCAGATTGAGACATTTAAGGACTGTAGTCTTGCAGTCTGACTATACAGTCAGAACTACAACAAACAAGCTCCAGACACTGTGGTCCCACGTTGACGACCCAGAGGACCGCTGTAGACGGAATAGTAATCACTTGATTGGCATCCCAGAAGCTATGGGCCAAGACGAGCTTCTACTGCCGTTTCAGGGAGTATTCAGTATTTTCTCGGGGAACCCACTGACTGGCTTGATGTCAATGGGGTCTACTGTACACCTACAGTGAGGGGGGAGAAGGTATTTGATCCCCTACTGATTTTTGTACGTTTACCCACTGACAAAGAAATGATTAGTCTATAATTTTATTGGTAAGTTTATTTTAACAGTGAGAGACACAACCACAAGAATATCCAGAAAAACGTGTTTCAAAAAAGTTTTATAAAATTGATTTGCATTTTAATAGGGGATCAAATACTTATTTCACTTATCAGCAAGATTTCTGACTCCTAGGTGTTGTCTATACAGGTAAGGATCTGAGATTAGGAGCACTCTCTCTTAAAGGGAGTGCTCCTAATCTCAGCTTGTTACCTGTATAAAAGACACCTGTCCACAGAAGCAATCGATCAGATTCCAATCTGTCCACCATGGCCAAGACCAAAGAGCTGTCCAAGGATGTCAGGGACAAGATTGTAGACCTACACAAGGCTGGAATGGACTACAAGACCATCGCCAAGCAGCTTGGTGAGAGGGTGACAACAGTTGGTGTGATTATTCTCAAATGGAAGAAACCCAAAATAACTGTCAATCTCCCTTGGTCTGGGGCTCCATGCAAGATCTCGCCTTGTGGAGTTTCAATGATCATGAGAATGGTGAGGAATTTGTCCAGAACTACACGGGAGAAACTTGTCAGTGATCTCAAGGCAGCTGGGATCATAGTCACAAAGAAAACAATTGGTAACACACTACGCCGTGAAGGACTGAAATCCTGCAGCACCCGCAAGGTCCCCCTGCTCATAAAGGCACCTGTACAGGCCCTTCTGAAGTTTGCCAATGAACATATGAATGATTCAGAGGAGAACTGTGTGAAAGGTTTGTGGTCAGATGAGACCAAAATCGAGCTCTTTGGCATCAACTCAACCTTCTGTGTATGGAGGAGGAGGAATGCTGCCTATGACCCCAAGAACACCATCCCCACCGTAAACATGGAGGTGGAAACATTATGCTTTGGGGTTTATTTTTTCTGCTAAGGGGACAGAACAACTTCACAGCATCAAAGGGTAAAGTCTCGTGGTTTTTTTTTTTTTTCCCCCCTATAAAAATAATAAACATGATGTTCTTACCTGCTCTGTTGCAGTGGATTTGCAACAGATTTTTCTCGGGTCCTTCTTCTGTGATCCTGGCCCCTCCCTCCTGTTCAGTGCCCCCCACAGCAAGCAGATTGCTATTGGGGGCACCTGAGCCGAGTCACCGCTTCGTGTGTCCATTCAGACATGGTGCCCCGCACCCTCCCTCTCTTGATTGGCAGCAGCCAATGGCGCCGCTGCTGTGTCTCAGCCAATCAGAAGGGAGAATCTCGGAAGGCTGAGACACTTGTGGACATCTCTGGACAGAGGGACCTCAGGTAAGTGTGAGGGGGGGCTGCTGCACACAATAGGCTTTTTATCTTCATGTATAGAATGCATTAAGATAAAAAACCTTCTGTCTTTACAACCCCTTTAATCCCTTGGAAAATGTGTGGAGGGAGCTGAAGGTTCGAGTTACCAAACGTCAGTCTCGAAACCTTAAGGGTGCTTTCACACTGAGGTGTCAGCGGTAAAGTGCCGCTATTTTTACCGGCGCTTTACCGTCATTTTAGCTGCACTATTCGGCTACTAGCGGGGCGCTTTTAACCCCCGCTAGCAGCCAAAAAAGGGTAAAAATCACCCGCAAAGCTCCGCTGCAGCGCTGCCCCATTGATTTCAATGGGCAGGGGTGCTTTAGGAGCGGTGTATATACCGCTCCTACAGCACTGCAAAGATGCTGCTTGCAGGACTTTTTTTACCGTCCTGCAAGCGCACTGCTCCAGTGTGAAAGCATTCGAGCTTTCCCACTGGTGTGAGAGGAGAGGCTCTATGCAGGCACTATTTTTTAGCAATGTAGCGCCTGTAAAGCACCTCAGTGTGAAAGGAGTCTTAATGACTTGGAGAGGACTTGCAAAGAGGAATGGGACAAAATCCCTCCTGAGATGTGTGCAAACTCGGTGGCCAACTACAAGAAACATCTGACCTCTGTGATTGCCAACAAGGGTTTTGCCGCCAATTACTAATTCTTGTTTTGCGAAGGGATCAAATACTCATTTTACTCTTTTAAAATGCAAATCAATTTATAACTTTTTTGAAATGCGTTTTTCTGGACTTTATTGTTGTAATTCTGTCTCTCTCGCAGTTAAAATAAACCTACAATTAAAATTCTAGACTGATCAATTGGCAGGGGATCAAAAACTTTTTTTCCCTCACCGTAGCTACTGGAACCCAAACGTTGCTCAGCCATGAGATCTCCTGTTCAGAGTGCACTTCTTCAAGAAGAAAGAGATCCTTCACAAAGTTTGATTGAAGGGCACCCTCAATTTCGATGATGCACCCATTACTCTATTTCCAAGATTTCTCCAGACAGACTGTAGCTACAGTAAAAGGCGTGCTTTACGCTCCTTGACACTGGCCTTGACTGAGGCTAACATACCTTACCACTTCGGGATAACGAGGGTAGATTTATTGCCTTAAATAAGCGTTAGAACAGGTAGTTCACATTAGTGAATATCTATTTACTGAACAAAGGGCCACTATCTTTACTCATAGGCTTTATTCATAAGCTTATGAAGACTTTATGAAAGGAGTGACTTTATGATTTCATGAAAAGCGTGACAATTCTGGTAGGCAATTTAAACCCAATGTTAGATCCCTCCATAGACGCCACAACCAATACCCCTCACATATGCTTTACTCAACTGAAAAGGTTGAAACTATATTTACATAATTTTGCAATCAGTTGATCTATGGCGTACCCTACACCCCACCAGCCAGGATTACAGATGCCACTCATGGACTTTTTTTGACAGCCTACTGTACACTCAGTAGTCTCCCTCATGCCCATGTACTTTGGGTTCACATTTTTCTTTTTCTTTTTTCACAATCGCCCTACCTTTTATACGTCTAAACCATTCTCTTCCTGGCAAATTAATGACTCTTACAGGAGTCAGTAACTTGGTTATTATGCAAGCCCTCTCAGAATTTCTGTTTACTCATGCCCAGTACATGATTGCTCCCCATATTGAGTGGGAAGCTCTTAAATGTACCCTAGAAGGTGTATTGATTGCCCATGTGGCACACTTGGAGGGGGAGAAATAAAGGTGCCTCCCTTGTAATAACTCATATCGGACATAAAAGCACTAGAGAGCCAACATAAACTACACCACAACCTGCTTACCCTTCAAAGTCTACCACAAAAAAGAATGACTTGCACAGGTTGTATGATCAAACCTATCTTTACCATCACGATTGTATAATATGAGCCATATACGAGGGGGGGGGGGGGGAATAGTCCTTTTGAAATGACAGCAACACGTCTCAAAGTTGAAACTGGGCAACAAAAGGTTGCCGAAGTAAGTGGTACTAAGGAAGGAAGAGCTGGAAGAACGTTTTGCAACTAAATAGTTTAATTGGCAACAGGTCAGTAACCTGATTTGGGTATCGAAAGAATATCTTATGCCCTGTACACACAATAGGATTTTCCGATGCAAAATGTGTGATAGGACCTTGTTGTCGGAAATTCCGACCGTGTGTGGGCTCCATCACACATTTTCCATAGGAATTTCCGACTCACAAAGTTTGAGAGCTTGCTATAAAATTTTCCAACAACAAAATCCGTTGACGGAAATTCCGATCGTGTGTACACAAATCCGATGCACAAAGTGCCACACATGCTCAGAATAAATTAAGAGACGAAAACTATTGGCTACTGCCCCGTTTATAGTCCCGAAGTAAAGATGGACAGAGGTTCACCAATCCGTGAAAACCTACATCTACAAATTGTCGAACAATTTCAGAATAATGTTTCTCAACATAAAATTGCAAATACTTTAAATATATCATCAAAAGATTCAGAGAATCTGGAGAAATCTCTGTGCCCAAGGGACAAGGCCAAAATGCAATATTGGATATTGGAAGTGAGTCAAAATTTTCAGTTCCAGAAGACGTTCCAGTGTGGACACCTGTTCCCTTTACAATTGTCCAAGAGGATTTACCTTATTTTTGTCAGATTTCCTTTCAGTTCATGTTCTGTCTATGGGACAGGAAATGAAGGGAGATATTTTTAATTGTGCAGACCTACTATGAATTAAAGTGATTGTAAAGTCTTGTTGTTGTTTTTAGAGGGAAAAAAAACATACTTGCCTGTTCTGTGTAGTGGTTTTGCACAGCGCAGCCCAGATCCTTCTCTTCTCGGGTCCCTGGCTGGAGCTCCTGGCCCCCCTCCCTCCTGTCGTGGCTTGCTGTGGGGGCACCCGAGCTGAGTCACAGCTCCCTGTGTCCATTCAGACATGGAACACCGGTTCAGCCCCGCCCCCTCTCTCTCCTGATTGGCTGCCGCTGCTGTGTCTCAGCAAAACCGGAGGAAAGTCCCGGACAGCCGAGGAACTCATGGACAGAGATGGGGCTCAGGTAAGTATTAGGGGGTGTTGGGGTGGCTGCTGCACACAGGTTTTTTTATCTTAAAGTGGAAGTCCATGCAAAAACTAAAATCCTTCCATCTATAGCTACCAACATTCTAACACTAACCTCTCTAGCCCTGTAATAAAGAAATTTATATACATACCATTTGTTGCACTTAAAGTGTTGTAAGCCCTTACATATATACCCAGTGAAGTGACTGGCCTCAGGTGATACAGAGATAAAACTCATCATCCTCTATAAGTTGTACCTGTTTATCTGCAATCTTCTCTTCCCTACATCCATTCAAAGTGCGTAATTTATAAAGCTTGTCTGAGCTCTCAGGAAAAAGGGGGCGGAGAGCTGAAATTACACTGCAGCGATGAGTGAGGAGAGCTCTTAGAGCTGATTGGAGGATGGGACACACCCTGCTTTTCACATGAAAATAGCTGAGGCTGTCAATCAGCTAGAGGTCCCTCCCCTATCACTTTTTTTTTTTCTTTTCTTGACGTCAGAAAAACTTGCGATTCAAAATGATAGCAGAGGAACAAGGCAACAGACAGAAATGACACTTAGTGCACTTAATTAAAACCAGCACACACTATATAGGGATATGCTTTGTTCATATTTCGTGTCTGAGGTTTACAACCACTTTAACACATAGTATGCTTGCACATTTTACAAAGTGGCCGACGTCCAGCTTTCAGCTTTAGTTCAGCTTTAAATATATGTAAAGATATGTTAACTCTATTTCTAGGATGGGTAAATAAAGGTTCATAGGAAACAAAATACGATTTCCTTTCCTGGATAGAGTAGTGAGGTTAAAACTCCAGTAAAGTTTTATTGTTCTCTAATCCCTGTTGTGCAGATTGAGCCCCACTAAAAAAGTGACCATAAAGCCAAAATGTTAGGTTTGCCACTGAAATAAGAGTAGTGTTCCGTCAACTTTTATTTTAGCAATATTCCTCCTCCATCACGATGGCCAGTGACCTTTTGACATATTCTTGGTAGGATTACTAAACCCAATAACAAACATTCAATGTTTTACAGTTTACCAATCCTTACATGTAGTGGCTGCATTGGCTTTCTGGGCTTTTTTCTTTTTTCTTTTCAACTGCTGATCTAGCCAGTAATGCTCCGAGATGAGACAGCCACAGAGACCTGTATAGCCGCATTCTCGGTCGGGGGGGGGGGGGGGAGTGTTGGACTAGCAGATTTAGATACACTAACAATTTGAGGCCAAATTCCAGCTAAGGGCCCTTTCACACTGGGGCGGGGGCGGCGTCAGCGGTAAAGTGCCGCTATTGTAAGCGGCGCTATACCGTCGGTATTCGGCCGCTAGCGGGGCAGTTTTACCCCCCACTAGCGGACGAGAAATGGTTGCAAACCGCCGTGCTTTGCCGGCGGTAAAGCCGCGCTGTCCCATTAATTTCAATGGGCAGGAGCGTTGAAGGAGTGGTATACACTCATCTTCTTCACCGCTCTGAAGATGCTGCTAGCAGGACTTTTTTTCCCGTCCTGCTAGCGCACCGATCCAGTGTGAAAGCCCTCCGGTTGTTCAGGGACTACAATTCCCATCATGCCTAGTCATGTTTGGAGATCCCTGTGCTACAGCATTTAACTGCTTGCTCTGTCTATTGCATATAAATGGACGACGGCCTGATTTTGCAGAGGTTGATGCCCTCTTTTAGGGTGGTCATGTTTACCCAGTTTCAATGCAGGACTTTGTAGCTCAATGTGCTTGCTACGTGGGAAAAGCTCCCTCAATCTCTGGACCGGCCCATACGCCTATGTCCCAGGGCCAGGATTTCTCTGACCTGGTGGCTGACGGGCACTAGAATTGGGGAAAGTCCTTTCTCCTCCTGTTGACCTGAACAGTATTCGCCACAGTCAGGTCCACCATCCTGGTGGTCGCTGGTTTCAACAGCTTGGGGAATGAAGCTTATCTGATGCTATTATTCCCATAGAACCTAGGAAATGATCACACTTGGAAGGCTTACTTTGCGTGGTGAGAAGCACAAAAATTTTACCCTTAGATCTGTGGTCTCTAAAGGGCCAGTTTACTGTCCTTCATGCTTTTGATGGGTCACAAGAAAAAACAGAAATGGAAGGTGTGCACACACCTAGTGCATTACCAGAGATAATTTAATAAGAAATTTTTGTATAAAAGTGGGTACTCGCAAAATGCAACTGACAAAAGGCCATAAACACAGTGCATGGACATGCACAGAACATGGGGTACAGCTAACTAGTTTTGGGGGTGCACCCCCTTCCTCAGAGCTAGGCTAGTCTCGTACACCATGGGCAAATGCTTTTATAGGGAATGGTAGAATTGAAAATTGTGTGTCAAAAAGAGCCACGCCCTCAAAGGGGCGAGAAAGAAGAAGACTCGGCGGTGTCCAAAAACCACACACTAGGATCACCCTACCGGAAGCTTCAGAATTGCCAGGAATGGGGGAAAAACCCCAACAGACGCCAGCAGGATCATCCCCGCGGTGTCCCCATGGACATGAATGGGCAAAGATAGATGGAAGGAAAAAAAAAAACTTTAAACACCTTTTTTTTTTTTTCAAAAATTAAATTAAAAAATTTTCTGACAAAACTGGACCACTAGGAAATAGTAGATTAATAAAAAAAAATTCTATAAATAAAAAAAAATATATTGATTCCCCAATGTGTAACAATTAATGAAAAGTGCTGAGCCCTGGACTACGTGAAAGCCAACCCTACAAAAAAAATTCTATAAAAGTTTGTTGCTATAGTAATTGGTAATCAATAGCAGCTAGTCGTTTAACAATGGTAGATTCAAGTAAAAATTGTAATATTATTATTATTAATAATAATAATAATATATAAATATGAAAATAAAGAGAAAAATGTACACAAATACTTGGATGAAAAAGAAGTAATAAGAAACCAAGGAAACAGGACATGTTGGTATAATGCGTTCCTGGAAGGATATCCACATGAAGGCAAAAACAGAATAAAAACAGAAGGGGGAGAGGACTGGGGGGTCACATAAGAGTCTGAACATCCAACCCCACATTCAGGCCCCTAGGCGATAAGGCTCCTAAGCGATGTATCCAAAAGGTTTCTCTTCTACAAAGTCTCCGAAAGCGCCTGCCAGTATCGGCATCCTCACCCATAACTTCCAAGCCAATTAGCCTAAGACCAGATGGATTATGATCATGTTGATGCAAAAAATGTAATGGTAGTGAATGGTTGTCGACACTTTTGAGTATATTCCTTTTATGCTTCCCAAACTGTGTGCGTAAAGCCCGGATGGTGCGGCCCACTTAAAGGAGGCCACAGGGGCATATCAGACAATATACTACAAATTGTGAAGCACAATTGATGAATTGCCGAATGGCATGGGTTTGGCCATCACTACCTGTAACCTGCTTCTTCCTATGCCACATGTATTGGCATGCTCCACAGTTGGGGACACCACACTTAAAGCTACCCTTTTGGTCAAATAAACTGCTCCAACATTGGTTGGCCACAGTTTGGGTTTACGGACTCTTAAGTCCCCTTAAGTTCTTGAGTCTACGGAAAATTTACATTCGGGCATTCTGGAATAGCGTTGATCAAACAAGGATCTCGGTGGAGAGTACCTCAATATTTTTCTATAATCCGCTTAATAGGGAAGGCTTTGTTTGTGTACTGAGTGTTAAAAGTCACATCAGAATGGCTGCAAGGACCAGTATTTTCCTTGACTCAGACATTCCCATTATATTTGGTACGCCCAACTTCATGCTGAGAATTCACCTTCCCAGCGAACTTGGGGTATTTCAGCCTATATTTGGTGTGTGCATCCTCAACAGTGGCCGGATCATAGCCCTTTTCCAAAATTTTTTTACTCAGTACACTGTCTATCATCTTTTAGATGAGAGCAGGTCCTTTTGGAGCCAGCAAAACTGACCAAGGGGTACATTTTTGATTCACCTGGGGTGGTTCTTCCATCTCTCTTTGCCCATGCGTGTCCATGGGGACACCGTTGTACTGCTCCCACCCCAGAAGTGATGTCACTTGTTGTCATCAGGTGTCGTCCTGAGTTTCTAGGAAGTGGATTCCCCCTGGCACTGAGCTGGTTCCCTGGGGTCTGGTAAGGTGCCTGTGTGGCATCGGGTGTTCACTGATCAGCGCACTACAGCGGGGATGAGCCTGCTGGCATCTGTTTGGGGTTTTCCCCCGTTTCTGGCAATTCCTGAAGCTTCCGGTTGGGTGATCCTAGTGTGTGGTTTTTGGACACCTATATTTAATATAATATAATTTTGTTTTCTTTCCTGCCCCTTTTCAGGGCGTGGCTCTTTTTTTACACACAATTTTCAATTCCACCATTTCCTATAAAAGTGTTTGCCCATGGTGTACGAGACTAGCCTTGCTCTGAGGAAGGGGGTGCGCCTCTGAAACACGTTAGCTGTACCGCGTGTTCTGTGCATGTTCATGCACTGTGTTTATGGCCTTTTGCCAGTTGCATTTTGTGAGTACCCACTTTTATACAAAAATTTCTTATTAAATTTATCTCTGGTAGTGCACTAGGTGTGTGCGCCTTCCATTTCTGTTTTTTCTTGTAGTTCCTTTTGGATTACCCCATCTGAGGAAGGCCGCATCCACCCAGTTTTAGGATACAATATATACCTTTCACACCACCATTTTATCTGACATCTGTTACTCCACACCTTGGAAGACCTATTAGCGCTGGAAGTGACTGTGTTTTTTGTATCTCTTTTGAAGGGTCAGACTGTGGCCTGTGGGAGTAGAAAATGCCTGGGTGTCTGTGAGTAAACCATGTCCAATTCTTTGTACCTGTAGGAAGAATGATGCCCCATCGATGGTCAGTGGGGAGGATTGGTGCCCAAAGGGCCGGATAAGGGCAAGCAAAGGGGCCACATCCAGCCCCCAGGTCGCAGCTTGGAGACCACTGCCTTGGATAATTATTTGTAAGCTGTGTTTTGTCTCCTCTTATCTGGGCTGGAGCAACATTTGACCTTGGGCACCATGAAAGCGTGTCTTGGCATGGCCATTCTCTGAAATCCTTCTCTCATATTTTTCGCCTGTATTTGAAAGGGGGATGGAGGGTCTATCTTTTTGTCTACAACTAAAAAAAGTAAAGAAGATGGGGAATTCTAATTTATTCTGTCAATTAAGGGAGATCAAATGAGAACACAACAATAAAAAGGCGATTTACCACTTGGTTATTTCAAAAAGACTATTGCACAAAAGGTATGTGATTAGATTTCAGATTGGGCGATATTATGGTGCTTTAAACTATAGGAAAGCTACGTATTTATAAGCTGTGAAATATTCTTACTGTACATGTATAATATATGCAGCCTGGAAATCTTCCTTCCATACTTTGCTGGTTCATGTTTACTTGCCTGCTGCCTTTTAATGTCCTGCTCATTGGTAATTTACGGCTCTACAGCATTATTTATTACTCTTTCTGCTGCAGATGGACACTTGAAATACAGCTTTGGCTGTCACTGGAAATGTGTACGTTTTTAAACGTAGTACTTTGCAAATTCTTGTTCTTGCACAGACTTTGCTGTTTTCAATATTTTAAGAAATTTGTGGGATTGGGGTTCTATAGTTGTCCAAAAAAAAAAATCTAAACCTATTGTGAATATTTACATGCTGGAAGGAGTGCTGAGCACAGGTTCCCTTTAGGAGAAATCTCTCCTATTTTGTTAGAGATATAGTGGGATACTATTAATAGAAAAGGACCTTTTTACAAATGGACGCCATTGCTATTTCACCATTATTTCTTGGTAAAGTTTTGCTTATGTCCACTCCACCTATTTTCTCAAGCTTTGCTGGGTATTTTCTTCACTCATTTCTGACAGAAGTGAAAGTATACCAATAAAAGCGAACTGAAACCCTAAAAAAAGTTATATATGGTAGCTTATCGGTCATTAACTGTGATGGCTGCATTACCTTTTCTTTTTCTCAATTTTCTTTTCTTTTTATCTGATAATTTTGCCAGTAACACATTACCAATCCTAGGATGACCATGTTCACTCCTCTTTCTGTATCCGGACAACCAAGACAGGATAGGACCGCAAAAATTCAACACGCTCTTGTTTTCTGTAACACTGAGGGGTATCGTTCTGTATTCCATGTAGCCAACTAGTATCAAACAAACATAACGACTATACTCAATACTATATTTAACAAAACAAATGGGACCAAATAAGGTAATTATTAGGGTTTAGATACTCATGCTCAAATTTACAAACCTCAACACAGTAAATGAATTACAGGAGGGATTCCCTGCCCTGCTCTGTTTGGACAGACTTTGTAGAGTGTTTGTTTTTTGTTTTTTTTGTTTTTTTTTTTTTGTTTTTTGTTTTTTTTAAACCAGCGAGAGTTGGAAATCAAACTGTTTCTGCCATTCTTGCTTTTTAGAAAACCCATAAATCGTGTGTAAAACAGATGGATACAAAGAAAAGAGAAAAAAAGTATTTTTAATTTTGCAATTTTAAGTTTAGAAACTTATAATGTAAAATAAAATTGAATCAGATATAGTGATCTATAGAGCTGATATAGAGGTGTGTATGTGTGTGTTTCATCTTTTTCTTCCCTTTTTTTTTTTTTTTTTTTTTTTTTTAAAAAAAGACTAGCATACGGGTTAAAACCCCTGCCAAAATGTTTTGCTTTTTGTGTCAAAATGAACTGGGAGGAAATCTGTGCAAAGATAAAATTTGCTTTTCCGATAGTTGTCACTAGAACCCATCCCCGGTAGTCAATTTGAAACTCCTCTTTTTTGTTCTGGTGACAATGGTAAAATTTTGGATTTCTTATCACTTTCTTTTTCAGAGACCATGGTCGACAGGAAAAATAAGGTGAATCCACCAAGGACACAGACTGACTAAAACCTGAAACATTCTAACCATTTCTACTCTTGTCCAATGGAAAACATTTTTGGCTAAACATGCACTTTTAAGTTGAGTTTAGAGCTGAGGCAATGTTTTCCGACTAGCAAAAAGTAGCGTGTTGAAGGTGTTTTTATTTATTTTTTTTTTTTTTGTAGTTTTTTCCAGAATTTGATGTACCCAATATGTCTGTTTTTCAGTCATATGAGGATCCTGTTGAAGAGCACAAGGCCGGCTTTGGTGGAAGAGTGGTCAGCTGCCTTTACCAGGCGCAGGAAACACTTAGGTAATTCAAGGGAAATCCTCTCTTCTTCCTTTATCATCTTTCTATAAATGTGCAAACTTGTTGTCTCATCTTGTGATCTCCCATGACTATTTTATACGACTTTTTTTATTCTGTTCACATAACAGGTTTCCCACATTCCACTGTGCCTCTCGTCCCCCCCTCTCTTCTGTTCCATGAAGCTTTGCAGTAATCTATCAGAATTGAATTAATCCTTCTCTCTCGGGCAGCCATCTGTCCTCTCCTCTCTGCTCAGACCCGACTAGTTCCACCAGGGATGATTGATGGGCTCTGCAATTGATTAGTTACTCTTCTAGATAAATGGACTGTTTTGAGATTAAGTATCACAGGTCAGTCTGTGTGGCCAGGCAGATAGGCCTTTGCTTTTACAGAGATGTGCACAGACTAGCAGAATTCATACTGGCCACTCATTGGATCATACAAGTGACTTGTGGTAACTATGTTTGAGAACTGATTGAGTATGTAGAGCTTTATTAATGGAGACCATATTAAATATGAGTAGAAATCGCAACTAAGTTATATAAAATTACTTTATTTGACAAATGGAATTTATTGGTGTAAACACATGTGGCAGGTACCATAACGCGTTTTTATCTCCACGAACTGTATTCGAGTCAGTGATTTTTGTATACTGCTCTGTGCAACATGTGTTTCATGCTTGTGATACCCTATCTGGTTCATACAAGCAGTAGTGCTAGGATGGGTGGAATAGTGGTTAAGGGGGCTCTTAATTAATTGAGCTTCATTTATCCATAATTCATTACAAGGCATGCCATACTCAATGAAACAAAGTTTCAAAGTTGAATCAGAAATCCTAAAATTTGTTTTTCCAAGGAACACACATAACTAAAGTAATGTTACAACATTTCTAGGCATCCATTTATCTTTTAAAAAAAAAATTGCATTTGTCCATTTGCTTTTTGTACCTTGTGCGATTTTTAGGTCGCCTAACTGTAACTGGTGACAGAGAATATCCCCATATTTAGCTATAAAGACTGGCATCTTATTCATTTGAAATCCCAAAACTAGCTTAGGAAAGAGGACACATGGCCTGGAAGGAACCCCATGTCTGGCCTAGTAGATCTTTTGTTGTCATTAATGGAAGAAGGACTTGTCTGTGCTTAGCTTGAACTGAGCGTGAAGTCATCTGCAGCTCTGTCCATTTACTATCAGTATTAGATCTATATCCAGTTATCGGTTAGCAGTCTGAAGTCCTGCTGAAATGCATATTCTGTCTACTTGGCTCATGGTGAATAAGAGTGTGCCCCATCATCCTCAAAGGCTGTTTTTCCCCCACCTCCTGCAATGTGCTCAGCACTGTGTTCATGCAGCCATGGAACTGATCAGCTGGTGTGAATAATTGCATGATTGCCCAGTGTATGTATGCTGGGCACCCAAGGGATGGCAACCCCCCTTTGCCCACATTACCCCATTCTTATGAAAATGATCACACTCGCACCACTGCTTTAATCACACTAAGCAATTAAAAGCTCACTGCGCTACCAGGGGCTGTGGACGCTGCTCTTAATGAGCTTTTGCTTCTATTAGTCCCTAAGAGGCGGTGAGCATTGGCTGATTAAAGACTAGAAATAATTACAGGTGATGTGATTCTGGTCCTCGGAGTACCAGGAGGAAGTTATATGAGGACCTTTTACACGCATCCTTTCCTCTTCTCTGTCTCTGCTGTATCAGTTAGAACTTACCTTATTTTAGATTTATTTATTTATTTTTCTGAACTCCAACATCATTTTTTATGTAGATTAAATGCAAGGCAACAAATCGGCGTGTTAGATGCTACTCCTTTTGGAAAACATTGCAAATGTGTTAAGTCGGAAATTCCAAATGATTTAACTTTAAAGTCAGCTTAAGGATCTTTTTCCACTACTGCGAGTTGTTGTGCGACTTGACATGTGAAGTCGCATGAGAAGTCAAAATCCATGTATTTCAATGGTCGCAATTGTGCAAAACCAAGCCTAAAATGGAATAAAAGTACACCTAACCATTAGTGCCATTATTTAGCAAGCACCTCCAGGTGTGTGCCTGCAGGCCAGGTCCTATTTCTTATTCAGGGGCCTTGGTTCCCCAAATTCCCTGGTACGCTGGTGATACTTGGCTGATTCCATGGTCAAGAGCCTTGTCTCACCTGCTACCGCCTAAGCAACTTTGTCTACCCATCATAGTCTTGAGCCAGCCAAGAGGTTTTGTTGGTGGGAAATGGTGGGTCTAGGCTCTTGACCTGAAAGTCTGGCTGATACCCCAAGATTTCAGCCGTCAAAACATTTCAGCCGAAAATGGTGTTATCTGCAGAATGGCGATAAGATAAAAGGTACCGATAATGGCACCGAAAACGCGCCACAATTTCACCATGATTACTGCGCTCATGGTGTGTTTTTTGTAGGTCATGTGACTCAAAAACCGCATCAAAAACGTAACACGAGTGTGTGTGTGTTAACGTTGCGTTCTTGCTGCGTTTTCAATGCAACTAGGAGGTGCGATTTTTTTTTTTTTTTTTTTTTTTTTTTTTTTTGGACCAAAAATGCACCAGGCTGGATTTTTAACACCCCACTGAAAGCGCAACGGACCACTGTGAAGACATACATAGAATTTAAAGGGATACGTTTTTCTTGCACTAAAAGTGCCAATAATGGCTGACAAATTCGTATTTATTTTAAATTGTTGATATTAATTTTAATAAGTTGAATATGATGCAGTTCTATATAAAAATTATAATTTTTTTTTTAAATTTAGTTTTCGGTCAAGTGCATCCTGCATTTTCGGTTTCGGCACCAAAATTTCCATTTGGTGCACCTCTAGTTGATACTGGCATACCTGTGCCCCCAGGGGCTCAGACTTACCTGGGTGATGAACAGAAGGATGATGTGCAGGAACATGGTGGTGTCTGCTGTGTGGTGCCATGCAGCAGAAATATTTATTCTTATGCCCTGTACACACGGTCGGACATTGATCGGACATTCCGACAACAAAATCCTAGGATTTTTTCCAACGGATGTTGGCTCAAACTTGTCTTGCATACACACGGTCACACAAAGTTGTCGGAAAATCTGATCATTCTGAACGCGGTGACGTAAAACATGTACGTCAGGACTATAAACGGGGCAGTAGCCAATAGCTTTTATCTCTTTATTTATTCTGAGCATGCGTGGCACTTTGTGCGTCGGATTTGTGTGCACATGATCGGAAATTCTGACAACGGATTTTGTTGTCGGAAAATTTTATAGCCTGCTCTCAAACTTTGTGTGTTGGAAATTCCGATGGAAAATGTGTGATGGAGCCTACACACGGTCGGAATTTCCGACAACAAGGTCCTATAACACATTTTCCTTCGGAAAATCCGACCATGTGTACGGGGCATTATTCTGTTTCATTTTAAACTGTTAAATCAAGTAGACCCAGATTGAGCAGGCTTCCCATAGGAAGGTCTAGTCAGGTCTGCAGCCTCCTGTCGAATATGTTTGTACTTTGCGAACCCCCCATTTATTCTCGTGTGTATGGGCCAGATGTGAAAGCCAAAACAAAATGTTTGTTAACTAATTGGATTGTTCCTATTCATTTTCTTAAAAAAATGTTTAAATTGTATGTTTATTATTGGCAACATGGATATTTTTTAGGTTTTCATGAATCAAACTAGGAGTTCCTACTGATGTATCTATGTCAAAATGTGTGCCATTAGTGAGTCTTATGTTCAAGTCTTTGTTCCCCCAGGGATGAGGATAAAGACATCTTTGACTACTGCCGGGAGAATGACGTCGCACATATATCACAGGCCCTGGCTACAGGGGCAATTGATGTGAATGTGGCAGATGATGAGGTATGCATTAGTGACAGTCTTTTCATTTACCGGTAATTGCATTCAGACCTGGACTTTTTAGTAATTTTTGGTAAAACGCATGTTCCACAGTGTCATACATTTTAGAATGGTATCCAAATCCATACACAGGAATGAGCAACACACCATGGCTGCAGTGCACCACCATATACAATAAAAGGGGGGGGTTAAAGGCTGTGTTGTGTGTTTTTTTTTTTTTTTTTTTTTTTAAGTTCCTCTACCGCAAGAAAACAGCGGGGGCTGCTGCCATTGAAGACCTTTTTCCTGAAAATGCCAGATACCTGGCTGTGTTTGACTTCATAGACCTAGAACATGCATGCTCTAAATGACTGTCAGACCTCCTTGGCTATATACAGGTTTCAGGTCAGACATTCTAAGCATAATTACAAAGGCTAGAGCATTAGCATCCCCCAAAAAGAGGTCAGCAATGGCGGCCCCAATAATCACAACAGATTTCCTTTAGGCTCGGTTCACATATGAGCCACATGCAGCTCACAGCAGGGGTCCGGTGCATGCTGGTTCAGTTTCAGGTCCGATTTCAGCCCGAATTTTGTGAGAAAGGTGTGAACCCAGCCTTAAGGTGCACTACCAATCCATTCAAAATGAATAGGCTGCCTTAACCCAGCATTCAGTTCAAAGTGGGTTTAAGGTACTGCAACCTGATAAACAACTCCCAGGCTAAGACTTAAACTTCACTGTGTTAGACCAGCAGTCTCCATCTGTTTGTGTATAGACCTCTAAATCACGACATGTCGGCAATAAGGTGAGTATAAAAAAAGCTGCTTCTTTATTAATTCCAAAGAGTAAAATGTTCCATAGCGCAACCAATACTAACACATTTCTGTCAAAAAATTGCCTTACTCATAGCTCATGCCTTAATCCAGCATGTCTTCACGCACAGTAATGTGTTTTGTTAACATAACCCATATTGTGAGCGGATCCTAATGTTTGCAGTGAATACATTCTTGTGTGCCTCAAATGCATCTAAAAGTTAAAGCTGAATTCCATGAATTCAGCTCCTTGTAAAAAGTGATGGTAAACTATGAGTTAAGTTCAAGGAGCTGCATGACCTCTTCTAGCTTAGGCTTATTGCCATTTACATCTGACAGTTTTATTGCACTTTCTGGAAGAGTTGTGCAGTATTTCTGGAAGCCCGGCGCTGATGCTTCAGGTCTAAGCATCTTTAACATTAGTCAGTGCAGCTGCTATGCCCCTCCCCCCTCTATCCTCCCTCCTCCCTCCTCCTCCTGCTCAATCACTGAAGCCTTGGTATTATGTGAACTCATTCACAGAATACCAAGGCTTCTCTGAATGGGCAGCAGAGGGGAGGGGCAGGCATAGCTGCTGTGTGTGCCTCTGTCATCTCTCACAGTCCAGTGTGTAAGTGGATTCTCCTGCAGAGCCATAAACCTGTCAGATTATCAATAGAGATTGGTTCAGGAGATGTCATGTACTTCCTTGGACTTAACTCAGTGTGCCTGCACTTTTTAATAAAGTGTCTGATTTCCTGGAAAAAATTCGAATTTTTGGACCTGAAACGGACCAGAAGACGCACAGGACTCCTGTGCAATTTGCACCGGAGCTGCTCCGGAGATGTGTGAACCGGCTCCATAGAGAGCCAATCACAATCTCCTGACATGCAAATTGGATGCGGAGAAACCGCATCCAATTTGCATTAGTGTGAACCCAGCCTAAAGGTTTGTGTTAACTAGCTTGAAAGAACATCAAAAATGAAATGATACTTTTCTCACAGCATGCCCTGTATCTCAACGTCACTGGAGTCTGGTAATGGGTAGTGGCTGATGTAGAATATTTTATCTGCTGCTGCCACTGACAGTTCTGCGTCTAAAAGGATAGCTTTATAGTGCCCACATAACTTTTAATACGATCATTGGGTATTTTGTGTGTTTTTTTTTTGTTTTTGTTTTTGTTTTGTTTTGTTTTTTTATCCCCAGTGTGATCAGTGTGATCAGTGATTGCAGCATGTGATACCTTTTTCAAACAAGCCCAAATGGAACCTTATGGGTGCTTTCACAATGCTCCATTGAAAAAAAGGCATTGAAAACGCATATGCATTTTCTGATTGGCATGCACCTGTGAAACTTGGACATGTGATTTAAAAAATACACCAAAATGCAACTGCTGTCTGTTTGTTTTTTTGTTTTTTTTTTTATGTGTTTTTGGGTACATTTTCCATTCATTTCAGTGAGAAGC
Organism: Aquarana catesbeiana; assembly: GCF_042186555.1. NCBI lineage: Eukaryota > Metazoa > Chordata > Amphibia > Anura > Ranidae > Aquarana > Aquarana catesbeiana. The sequence continues at coordinate 269,643,551 of NC_133330.1, read as the reverse complement.
TGCGTTTTTGGTGCAATTTTGAAAAGCACAATGCAGCACACACTGCACCATGAAGTGGTGTGAAAAGTCCCATGGGATTGAAAGGGAAATATTGCATTTTTCGTTTTTAGCAAGGTAAAAATGAATCCGTGTGAAAGTGCCCTATAATTGCTTCAGCTGGTATACTGATCAACTGAGGCAGAAAATAAATATCCTATTAAAATATTTTGGTATGGTGTACTTCTACTGTCAGGTATGTGTGTGTGTTTGTATTTCAAAGTGAACCGTTGGAAATTACTATTAACCCCGTCACACCTAAGAGTAAAACAAATCTAAATGCCTATGCTCAATTTTGAAATATGTTGTGTATCCTCACAACTACCTGTGCATCCAGGTGGATTATACCACATTTTTATTTTTTCCTAAATAGTAGTTGAAACCATTTATTGTTTAGGTTATATTATGATGTATCCATTTAATTTTTTCTGCTTTCAGTAGTTCCGGCATATGTTCTCTTTTCAGTCTGGGCCGCAATTATCAATTCATGGCCTGAGACACAGGGAATTAATGAGGATTGGGAGGGGATACTGTGTGCTTACCATTTTATATGAATATCCCTGAGGTATTGGTGATATGATCTAGACTTTCACATTAAGCAGCCCACTGGTTGCATATTTTATCCATTTGTGATGTGAAGTCATTTTACCTAAAGACTATCGGATCATTCATGCTTGTGATATCATTTTGCTATTAATCTAGTAAGTAGAAGTTGCAGTGAAATATTTTCAAAGTAGCTATATTTAAATTTCAGTGTAGTTACGTGGTTTATAAATGTACTGTTTAGTTGTAATTTTGACCTCTATTCATTGTATTGGAGAACTACAAAATGGTTTGGCAACCGTAGCTGCCTTTTTGAGACACAGTCTAACGACAAAGAATTGTGGGATTTTTTGGGCAGTGGGCTTTCAATCTTTTTTGCTTCTTTTTTGCTTCGTCACTGGAATACACAGGGCTTTAGACTACAAGCTTTTTGACAGGTTTTTTTACCTTCATGCAGAGAATGCATTAAGGTAAAAAAGCTTTTTGCCCTTATGACCACTTTGTATGTTAAGACCTTTTTCTGCGTTTCCCAAGGCGTGAAACTACACTGCTGGAGACGGCCTTCTCTTTTTAATTTATGCATTGCATTGGTATACAAAATATGAATCTCACGCCATACTAGCTTTAACCAGACGCAAAGTCACAAGACTGCTTTAACTGCTGATGATTAAGGCCCCTTTCACACGGGTGCCTCCACTTGCTCAGCGGGGGATCGCTCTGCTGAGCAGGTGGATGACAGGTCTGTCTACGCTCCCCTGTACAGAGCGGAGCAGTCACACTCTCATCTATGGGATAATCAGGTGAAAACGGACCACCTGTCCGTTTTTCACCTGATCATATTTAATCCGCCAGACAAATGGAAAATAGAACCACCATTTGTCTGGATTTGGTGGACAGGATCAGAAGGGATAGTGGTGAGTGTCAGCTGACATCCGCCGCTCCATAGGGGTGAATGGAGGGTCCAATCGGGTCCTCCTGAAAAACTGACAGGCGGACCTGATCAGAAAGCCTGTGTGAAAGGGCCCTAAAGGTATTTATCAGTTTAGGTTTACTAAAACTATTGCATTTCCATGTACTGTGGAGACCATATATAGTGAATATGGGGTCCTTGGTTTAGTAACACTTTAAAGCGTTTGTTAACTCACAAAAAACAAAAAATAGATCCTGTTCCTTTAAAGCATGAATGACCGCACACTGATGTGTATTTTGGCCCCTATATCACCTGGTTGATCATGCCAGTCTCTACCCTCCCCTCCTGTATGCTGACCCATGATATATCAGGGCTTACTGAGCCCTGACACCGTGGTCAGTGTACGTGCCTGCGTCATCCACTACTATCTGCAGCTCTTCTGTCTCCCTCTGTCCTTCCCCTCGACCCCCCCCCCCCTGCCAGTCAGCCCTCACTAGCGCTGATCTGCTCCTCTCCCCGCTGCATCATAACTAACTGATCATTATGTTTTAAACAGGGGAATTGGCGCTGTCCGGCTAAATGTACATATATGGTGAATTCATACAAGTAAAAAACAAATGTACGTATATAAAAAATAATAAGGCTATTATTAATATGGTGCGTATGACCAGTGAATTGCGGGGGGGGGCTGAGGTATATCAAAGTGCAGACAATACACCCAGCAAATGTAATGTAATGTAATAAGAGGCAATGTGCTCCTAAAGTATATGTATATGTGTCAATATCTCAATATATACCAAATGTCAATATGTATATAGGAATGTGCAAAGTGCAAACAATACACCCAACAAATGTAGTGTAATAAAGTGCAACGTGCTCCTAAAGTATATGTATATGTGCCAATATCTCAATATATACCAAATATCAATATGTATATAGGAATGTGCCCAAAGGTTGAGAAAGGGCAAAAAAGCAAGAAATCCAGAATACAAGCAATTATGGCAATAAAAACAAACAATTTTAGCAATGAAAAACAATTTTAGCAATAAAAAATCCCCAGCATATGTGCATAAAAGGTCCAAAAAACAATTTCTTGGAGAGTGAAAAAAATGTGTGTAGAGAAAACAAAAAATCTATAAAAAGTGCGTGTCCAAAATCAAAGTCCTAAAGTGTATCCTTCTGGTGAAGAAAAACGTAGTCTCAGCATTAACTGGTGTTGTCCCCGTTCTTCACTGCACCCCCACTCGTGCTTACACTCACCGGACTGCCTAACCCCTGCAGGGGTAAAAGGCATATGTAGAAAATCCTACGATGGCGAATCCAGGAAGCGGTCCTCCGTCCGGGGGTGCTCTATCCTTCTCTGATATTGTAGTTTCCCCAATAGTAAACATCCATATGAAGTGAGGAAAGAAAAAACTTCATAGCGTGAATCCAGAACGCACGCCACACCACGCTGCCCGTCAGCTGTGAGCCGGCTATTGGAGCGCTGTTAGCTCCTATGTTTATCACTGGTTTTAACTATTTTTATCATATTTTTAATAATAAACTCCAATTATTCGGATTCACGCTATGAAGTTTTTTCTTTCCTCACTTCATATGGATGTTTATTATTGGGGAAACTAAAATATCAGAGAAGGATAGAGCACCCCCGGACGGAGGAACGCTTCCTGGATTCGCCATCGTAGGATTTTCTACATATGCCTTTTACTCCTGCAGGGGTTAGGCAGTCCGGTGAGTGTAAGCACGAGTGGGGGTGCAGTGAAGAACGGGGACAACACCAGTTAATGCTGAGACCACGTTTTTCTTCACCAGAAGGATACACTTTAGGACTTTGATTTTGGACACTCACTTTTTATAGATTTTTTGTTTTCTCTACACACATTTTTTTTACTCTCCAAGAAATTGTTTTTTGGACCTTTTATGCACATATGCTGGGGATTTTTTATTGCTAAAATTGTTTTTCATTGCTAAAATTGTTTGTTTTTATTGCCATAATTGCTTGTATTCTGGATTTCTTGCTTTTTTGCCCTTTCTCAACCTTTGGGCACATTCCTATATACATATTGATATTTGGTATATATTGAGATATTGGCACATATACATATACTTTAGGAGCACGTTGCACTTTATTACATTACATTTGTTGGGTGTATTGTTTGCACTTTGCACATTCCTATATACATATTGACATTTGGTATATATTGAGATATTGGCACATATACATATACTTTAGGAGCACATTGCACCTTATTACATTACATTTGCTGGGTGTATTGTCTGCACTTTGATATACCTCAGCCCCCGCAATTCATTGGTCATACGCACCATATTAATAATAGCCTTATTATTTTTTATATACGTACGTTTGTTTTTTTTGTTTTTTACTTGTATGAATTCACCATATATGTATATTTAGCCGGACAGCGCCAATTCCCCTGTTTAAAACATTTTGCATATTGTATTTCACCTAGGTGATTTTCATTTTTAGGGGGGCAGCAGTCCTTTCATGTCTCTAACCTCCTAAGCGCGGAATTACCGTCATCTATTTAACTGATCATTATGCACACTTTGTGTGCACCAGTTTTTGTAAATCTCCCTATGAGACTTTGCTTATTTCTGTGACATCTAGTAGACTTCAAAAGGTGCATGGTGATGCTGATTAGATTGTTTGCCTAATCTTTTAACCACTTCAATACTGGGTACTTTTACCCCCTTCCTGCCCAGGCCAATTTTCAGATTTCAGCGATGTCACACTTTGAATTACAATTGCACGGTTTGTTTTTCATTTCAAATGTTTTTATTGTTTTTGAAAGAATAAACAAGACATACCCATGCAAGAGAAAAAATATAGAGCAGTACAATGTCGTATGAAGAAGATCTATAGATATGTCATGTTATCTGGCGCTAGTTTTTCTATGTCCTGGGGTTCATGTAGAATAACAACTCGTGAGCTGGAAACTTAGTGGGTCTTGGGTTATAGATCCGTCTCCTCTCCCTGCACCCCGAAAGGGATCTAATTGTGCAGGAGAGGAATGAACGGACTCCCACCCACCTGCCCGCTTTTCAACAAATTTCCCCCAGGCTTTGGTGGGATCTGTAAACTCCATTCTAAAAAGGCAGAACTCTCCTCTCCTACTGAACTGCCCAAATTTTGATCCACATGTGGCAAGCTTTAGAGCCAAGCCAAAGGGATGCATTATGTTCCTGTTTTTCTAAGTGAAAACCATGAAAACTCTTCAACCTGCCCAAAAAAAAAAAAAAAAAGTCTCTACTACAGATCCTAGACGTGCTCAAGTTCATCCCTTCTTTGACTACCTCCCGCCCACCGTATAGACAAATGACAGTGGGTGGGATGCTCTGGGACAACATTATATGACGTTGCCCCAGTCTCATCACGCTTGTGCGCCCACTGGGATGGTGTGATCCCTGTCTCGGTAAAGAGCCGATGATGCTCTTTATCAATGTGATCAGTGTCCAATCATAGCTGAGCACATGGAAACAAGGAAATGCTGGTTATCAGCTCTCCTCACCTCACACTGACAGAGTGAGAAAAGGAGAGGCGATCAGCGGCATTTCCCCACAGGGCAGACCTGTACAGATAATCAGGGCACTGATCATCAGTGAAGCCCCAACAGTGCCCGTCAGCAGCCCATCATTGCCCATAAGTGCTGACCATCAGTGCTGCATATTCGTGCCACATTAGTGAATGAAAAAAAATTACTTATTTACAAAATATTCTGATAGAAACTAAAAAAATAAATAAATAAATACATTTCAACATTTTCAGTCTTTTTTGTTTTAGCATAAATACCACCAAAAGAAAGCTCTATTTGTGTGAAAAACAATTATAAAGGCAGGCGCATGCATGGACTGCTCCAACATGGCTGCTTAAGCCAGGAGTGCCGCGCTGCTTCGACCACCCGGTGCACCTAGCGGGGATCCGGGGCCCAGGGACTGCGACACCTGCCTCATCTACCGGAATGCCTGGGGCACACGCCCATGTCAGCGGGTCCGACCAGGAGAGACCTGGGACCACAATTCAGGGCAGCAAGCGAGCGAGCCGAATCCAAGATGGCGGGCGCCATGTAGACACACGCGCCAAGTGCTGAGGAGTCCCCTGGAGCCAGGCAATCCTATGCCTCAGTGACCTGCCATCAACACTCCTGGGACCCCGTGAGTACCCTAATGAGCATGGCTCACTCCCCAGCCTCCACGGAATCCCTGATCGAGCACTCCATGGAGGAACTCCTTAACTCTCCTCTTGGGCCTACATCACTTCACACTGCAGACAGGCCTGTCATGACAGAAATTACCCCCCACACAATGCTTTCAGCCCCAGACCTTTTCTCACAGCTGTCAGCACTACTAGACAGAGGCTTAGCCCAGACTGCAGCCAAAATAACTGGTGATATAAGGGAGGACCTAGATACTAGGCACAAGGATGGAAGTGATTGAAAATAAACTTGACGAAACAATCTCAAAAACCACACAGAATTCTGATCACATCCAGGTCCTGCAGGATCAACTGGATACTGCATTATCCCGGATCGATGACCTAGAGAACAAGTCCAGAAGGGAAAACTTCAGAATCGGGGGACTCCCAGAATCGATCACTGACACCATGCCTGTGGTGCAAGACTTTCTCCGGCAGCTGATCCCTAACATCTCCTCGATCGAGCACACAGAACTCTGGGACCCCCCCAGGAAAGATGGCACACCCAAGGACATTGTGGTAAAACGCCACTACTTTTCGGTGAAGGAAGAGGTGATGAAGCTGTGCAGACATCAAAACCCTCTCACTTGCCGGGGGCACGCCATTCAAGTGTTCGCAGATATCTCACTGACCACGATACAAAAAAGGAGAGCCTTGAAATCCCTACTTACAGTATTGTCTCAATGTGACATTAAAATATAGGTGGGCCTTCCCCTTTGCTCTGAAGTTTGACTACAAGGGCAAGATGCACTCTTTTCACAGCTTCCAAGAAGAACGGCTCCTATTAGATCTTTGCCTCATCTCACAAGAGGCAGATGGACCTCGCTAACTCCCCTGCAGGGTCCGCCAAGCGCCCCTCTCCAGCGAGCCCCCTGACAAATGTTTGGGACAAACCCAAATTCAAAAGATCCAAGGAAACCAAACCACCATGACACTTCGAGGCAAGCTTCTTGGCAACAGTCTAAAAGGATTTGCTTTTTAGACTCCCACCCGAGTTCCAGGAGACACTGGGGCGGTTAGCCCCTTACTTTTGCCCGAACTTTTCATCCCCCCCCCCCTTTTTTTTTTTTTTCCTTTTTCGGCCTTACCCTTTGCTTCTTTATATCCTCCCTCTTTGTGCCCTATTATTGCAGTTCAAGAAGCAATCTAAGTTTTTTTTTTTCCTTCTCTTTTCCTTTCCAAGTTCCAGTTTGATTACATGGACGTTATTGTTGTTAGTCTGCTGTTTTTATATACCTAGTGATCCCTGTTTCCCCGAGGCGGGTTCTTGGGAGGCCCAAGCCCCCCCTCCTGTTTATATTTCTGGGGGGGGGTGCACTTGGGGATGCGCCCCCAGAGCCTCCTGACCCTCCAAATTATAATGCTGTTCCCTTTTTTTACAGTTATTTCTGAGGTGCGCAGAGGTTGGGGCAGTGATGCCGCGCCTCCCCCTACCCCATGGATTTGGTGATATCTTCTCACTGGGTTAGGTGTCCACCCTGCTTGAAGGGAACGGACGTGTTCACTAGGTTATAGAGCAGCAGGTCTCAATTTACTTGATGCTCACTCAGGCCCCTAGCGGGCTTGGGTTCCCCTCCTTCCCTTTCCCCTCCTCCCCTCCTTCTCTATTCTATGCTCACCACTCTCTCTTGCAGTCATCTGTCGGACCTATGGCAGACAACCTCGCCACAGGTGGCCACCGTTCCCACATCATGCGAGACCCCAAGACCAGCATCGATGCTTCAGCCAGGTAAGTGATGGTAGATTGGGAATGAGCCCGACCCTCCAGCTCCATGGCTAGTTCTGACCCACCAGCCACTCCGTTAAGAGTAGCAACCCACACCGCTCAGGGTTTAATCTCCCCCTCCAAACGTATGAAGGTACTAGACTATATGAAATCACGCAAAATGGATGTCCTATTCCTGCAGGAAACACACTTCCCGATCACAAGCACACCTTCATTCATGCCCAATTCTCCCTGTTTTTCTTAGCTAGTGCAGAAGATAAAAACTAGAGGGGTGGCTGTTCTCATTTCAAGGAACTACAGGTTCTCTCTGAAGTTGGAAAGTTCTCTCTGAAGTTGGGGAGGTATATCCTAATCAAAAGCATACAATTGATGGCCGTCTATACTCCTTGGTGTCCTATTACGCCCCCAACTCAGGCCAACTGAAATTCTTCAGTAAACTACTTAAAACCTTGGGTCCCCTATTAGATGGCTCCATAATCCTAGGCGGTGACTGAAACGTAGCCTTCGATCAGGGCCTAGATAAATCCAAACCCCCCCCATGCACAAGCCATCCACCCAACCAGGAGTAGTTAAAAGATTGCTAAAATGATATATCAGCAGGGCCTCACAGACATCTGGAGAGAACTGAACCCCACCAAAAAGGATTACACGCATTTCTGACATGCACATCAGTCCTATGCCAGAATTGATCACCTTCTGGTCTCGAATGCCCTTATTCCCTCAGTCAGTAAAGCACAAATCATAGACACGGTCTGGTCAGACCATTCCATGAGGAGTATTGCGATAAACAACCAAACCCCTCAAGCTAAATCTCCCTACTGGCGATTAAATGAAACAATCCCCCTCGGACCCCATCAGAAAAATAGAAATTGAAAAGGCCATCTCTGAATATTTTTTACTGAACGACACCACTGACATCTCGGCAGAGACCGTATGGGCGGCGCATAAAGCCGCTATTAAAGGCAAAATTATCCAAATCGCATCCCAAATTAAAAGAGCGAAAAAGGTTGACATTGAGAACCTGGAAAGGAACTTCTAGGCGCTTCGTCTGGAACACGAGAGACCCACGTCGCTTCCCCCCGTCCCGCCTTGATTCAGCCCGCCTTGAACTAAACCTAGCACTAATAGCAAATGCAGGCAAAAAGTATCAGATGGCAAGGGGCAACATACTACCATCAAAAGGACAAGCCTAGGTCTCTCTTGGCCTCAAAACTTACACCACACACCCGCACATACACCTTCCCCAAAATAAACATAGCTGGCTAACCACCCACGACAAACCCCCTTAGCATCATGGAAGCATTTCACAAATTCTACGCTGACTTGTATAGCGGACAGAGGGTGAAAAGAACCCCTGATCGACCCAAAATCCTAGAAAATCTACCTATACCCAATTTATCGGAGGAACATAGAGAGACAGGCTTGAAGCTCCAGTCAGAATGGAGGAAGTGTTAGAGGTGATTAAAAAACCTAAAGAAAAACTATGCCCCTTGTCCAGACGGGTTCTCTATTCTCTACTATAAAGCCTTTGCACAGACACAATAGCACCATACTTAGCAAAATTTATCAATTCCAAAACCAAAAGGTGAACCCCTGGATGCGTAGCTGAATGCCACGTTCATTACCGTCATCCCAAAACCAGACAAGGACCCAGGCGAACTAATTAACTATAGACCCATATCCCTGATCAATAATGATCTAAAAATAATGACCAAAGTCATGGCCGATCACCTAGTGTCTTTTATTGAAACATACATACATACACAAAGATCAAGTAGGGTTCATTCCCGGAAGACAAGGCCCTGACCAAATTAGAAGAGCAGTGGATGTGGTTTCTATCTTACAATCTGGGTGGGATGGCAGTCATGATCAAGCCGAGATGCTGCTGTCATTAGATCTGCAAAAGGCGTTCGACTCTGTCTCTTCGTCATACTTATTTGGAACTTTGGGGCTTCGGCCCTTGATTTACAGGACTCCTCATCAAATCTCTATACTCTACTCCCGAGGCCAAGATCAAATTACAAGGGCTATATTCTGATACCATCAAAATAGCAAGAGGAACGCCCCAGGGATTCCCTCTATCACCGCTGATCTTTGCTATACAATTGAATCGCTAGCAATTGCTATTCGCACCAACCCAAACATAGCAGGTGTCAGATGTGGGCCCAACGTCCATAAATGTGGCCTGTTCGCAGACGATCTCATCCTCTTTGTTATCTCCCCCACCACATCCCTACCAGTCATATGTAAACTCCTGGAAGATTTCTCTGGGATCTCGGGTCTACAAGTTAACTATACCAAGTCACAAGCACTTAACATCTCTCTCCAGCCGTCTCTGATGGCCCAGTTGAAGGATTCATTTCACTTTTCGTGGAGTGAATCCTCCATCCGTTATCTCGGAATAAATCTTATCCCCAAATTTGAACAATTCTACCAAGCTAATTATTCCCCCCCCCATCTACAAAAAACTAGAAACAGATCTCAAACAGTGGTCTCCACATCAACTCTCTTGGTTGGGCAGGATTAATTCTATCAAAATGACCCTACTCCCTAGACTCCTATACCTCTTTCGCTCACTCCCAATATCCATAAAAAAGGACCATCTTTCATCGTTCCAAAGTAAAGTAGTTCAATTTATCTGGGGTAAATCTGGCCATCGCCTAGCACGGCAAACCCTATTTAGACTGAGGAATAAAGGGGGATTGGGCCTCCCTAATCTGTTCTTGTACTACCAAGCAGCTAGACTAGCTCAGCTATCCACGGTTTATTCTAGAATGGATAGACATTGAGAGGCAGGCGGTGCGATCCTTCACTCTGGACTTTCTCCTATGGTGCTCTCCCAAGGCAAGGCCTCCTATCCTATCACCTTCCCTGTGACATACTTTAGCGATATAGGATAAACTCAGGAAATATCCATCTTTAATTTCACCATGCAAACCCTTAGCACACATTTTCCATAACCCGGAATTTCACTCATGCATGGACATCTGAGCATTTCGGTGGTGGCTAGATAAGGGGATGTACCGGATCGGGCACTATTTCACTTCTGCAGGACCCATCTCCCTTCCCGATTGTATTAAAATTCTGGATCTATCCGATCCAGAGAGATTCATATTTCAACAACTGTCACACTACCTACACTCTATCTGGTCTATGAAACCTGAGCCTCCCCAATTCACCCCCTACGAACAATGGTGCGGACAACTTCTGGAGCAGAGGGGAGGGATTTCCATTATTTGTCACTTGCTCTAAAAAGCCGGAAATCCCCATATATGCTGGCATGGGAGGCAGATACACAGGAAACTTGGGACCTGGACACCTGGCACAAAGCCTTTTCCAGATCATTTAAGGGTATCCTCAATATATAACTAGAAGAAGCCAGTCTGAAGGTCATCACCAGATGGTATATGACCCCCTAATGCCCCGTACACAGGATCGGACATTCCGACAACAAAATCAATGGATTTTTTCCGATGGATGTTGGCTCAAACTTGTCTTGCATACACATGGTCACACAAATCTTTTCGGAAATTCTGAACATCAAGAACGCGGTCTGATGGAGCCTACACACGGTCGGAATTTCCGACAACAAGCTCCCATCAAACTCCGACCGTGTGTATGGGGCATTAGGCTCTCCACCATGTTTCCTTCAGTTTCCCCCTTATGCTTCCGAGGGTGCCAAATGAGGGGAACCATGATGTACATATGGTGGGAATGCCCCAAAATCAGAAGCTTCTGGAACAAGATCTTCCAAATAACATCCAAAGTCACGGGACTTGTGGTCCCAAGTCTCCCTCAACAGCTTTTCTCAACAGGTTAATTCCCAAGTTTCCGAAATTCTCTCAAAAACTAATATTCTTTATGGGTGCCAAACTCACCATAGCTAAAGCCTGGAAGCTTCCCAAGATCTCAATCATAGCGGCCAAAACGCAAAATATCCTGGATTATGTCCCAAAAGAAGATGGTGAGCTCCATATTGGACACCTCATCCCAGTTCAGGGAGACTTGGGAACCCTGGGCCAACAATATGGGAGTGGGCAACTCCCCGAGCATGTTTCAACCGTAATGATTGTTTTTAAGGTCTGAATGACTGACGGTGCATCCCCTTTCTCTTTATTTCTGTCTTTTTTTTCTATCCTACCCCCCTTACCTTCCCCACACCCACTTTTCATGTTTGGGCTTTGCCCCTATGTAATAGTGTCCTGCAAGCGGACACATCTTGATCTAATCTACCGAGGGGCATAACCCCGTTCATACCATGCAACGGACATTTGCGGTACAACACTATAAGGTCGAATTTGGAAGTTTTTTCTGTTCAGCCAGCTGGCAGAAGGCAAAAAAAAATGAGTAATGTATGGGCAGCTTTAGTCTTTTGGGCATTCTACACAACTGACTAAGGGTATGTTCATAGCTGAACTCGCACAATTTCAAACCTGCATTTCAGTGCGAGTTTGGGGGCGATCAGGTTCATGCACAGTCTATTGAAATCTCCCCAAAGGTAGTGCAGGAACTACTTTTGGAAATCGGTGCAGCGCTGCAAAGTCGGCGTCACACCGATTGGGACAGTGCCATTGCCGGCAATAGGCTGTGAGTTGGCATGCTGATGTGAAGAGGGGCTAAAGCTTGGAAATCACCGTTTTTAGGCTTCATAGCCAATTTTACTGTGTCTACAGAAGCAAGAGTTTTTTTTTTTTGTGTACTGTGCTCTTTGGGAACTGTAAGTGCAGCAGAATTTTTTTGTAGCCTTGCAGTAATCCTATCTCTGAGCTCTGTAGGCAGTTCCTTTCACCTCATGGCTTTTGCTCTGATACAGTATGCATTGTCAGCTGTGAGGCCTTTTTATAGAGAGGTGTGTGCCTTTCCAAATCCTGTCCAATCAATTTAATTGGCCACAGGTGGCTTTTAATAAAGGTGTAGAAGAAACCTCTCAGCAATGATCAAGAGAAATGGAGAATGAATACTTAGACCCCTTTCACACTGAGGCAGTTTTCAGGTGTTTTAGCGTTAGAAATAGCGCCTGAAAACTGGCTCCCATGCCACCCGAATGTGAAAGCTTGAGTGATTTCACACTGGGGCGGTGTGCTTGCAGGATATTAGAAAAAATTCCTGCAAGCAGCATCTTTGGGGCGGTCAGCGCTCCCAAAACGCCCCTGCCCATTGCATTGAATGGGCAGTGATTCGTAAGCGCCGCAACACAGCGTTTTTAACCCGTTCTTCGCCCGCTAGCGGGGGTTAAAAGCACCCTGCTAGTGGCCCAAACCGAGCGTGGCTTTACCGCTAACGCACTGGCGGCCCCAGTGTGAAAGGGATCTTATGCCAATGTGATTTCAGTTTTTTCCTTTTTCATACATTCACACACATTTGTAAACTTCTTCTATTTTCACTTTCTCATTAAAGAGTACTGAGTGGAGATTAATGAGAAAAAAAAATGAATTTAAACTACTGTAGTATCCCTAGCTTATGAAGAATTCAAAAATGTATCAGATTATCGTGCCCTTTTATTTCAATTTATTTTTGTTTTATAGTTTCACACCCATACATTGCATCTTGCTCACTAGGCCTCTATAACCAAGATATCTAAGACTGGGAGGGGGAGATTTTAAACAGATTTAGACTACCTATTGAAAGTAAAGGTTAAAAGAAGGAAATATTGACTTTGTTCTGGTTATAATACAAAATGTTATTTTGGACACTTGGAGGGCTTGTGTACAGGATCAATCAGAAGTCACATTTATTTATGAAGTCCTGTATAACTGCTGTTAATTTTTTTTACAGGGTCGCTGCCTTCTCCACTGGGCCTGTGACAGAGGACATACAGAGCTAGTGTCTAAACTTCTCTTCCATAATGCTCACATAAACCTGCAGGTAAGCATTTCATGCTGGGGCTCATTTTACAAAAGCAGTATTGCCAAACAACATTCCTTTAGAAGAACACAGCAATTTGCCTTCTGTCCTATGGGTCTAGTTCACACTAGTGAGCTGCGTTGGGGTGCATTGAAAAAAGCAGACATTTTATATTTTATTTGCACAATAAGGCACACGCTGTGTGAACAGGCCATTGCTGTAAGTTGGAACTTAAAATTTTGCCTGCATCTCCGTCTCCTGGTGAAATATGAAACTGCATTGTGACATACAGCTGGAGTGGTGCTCTATGGATATCCTTGTATTGTAGCAGTTGGACTTTAGTTTTATGTTACAAAGATCCCACCATTGTTTGTCACATGACGAGCAACACTAAACTCTGACATTGGTGTGCAGTGTTCTCCATCATGTACCCCGGTGTCCAGTATTCTTCATTAAGTTTGACTTCCCTTCAGACCATTTGTGGTTTTAGTTCTCTGTATAACCTGCTTCTGCCTGTTACAGCCCCTTCTTGTCCTGTTGGTAATAACAGGCTGGACAGCGGGGAATGCGGAGCCATCTCTTTTTACATCAAAGTGTGATGATCTCAGAGGAGATTTCCTTTTAAGCCCCTTTTGAACACCTGAAGACGCATCTTATGTTCCAGTGTTCTGTACTATTCTGTAATTTTCTTGTTTGTACAGGAGATGTGTGAATCAAGTAGATGATTCGGTTCTCCACAATCTAATTGGCATCAAAATATCACTTTTGATTTGACTTACCCTTTTAAAGTGTGTAAGTCATATTTATTCTGTTTTATTTCCACAAACAAATCTATTTTGCTGCATAACCAGCAATTTGTTAATCTAACACTCCAGTCCACACAAGTAGTCCTCTTGTGTTATTGATGAGATGTGAGTTCCTGATCCAGGTAGCAGGTAGCCAGCACAATGCCTAAACTAATCATTTTTTTTTTCTCGGTTTTAGTCCAAGCCGTAAGTGCTTTTTTGTTGTGTTGCACTGCAGCTTTGTTCTGGAACCTTTTCAGGCAACACTGTGAACATTTTGGGGACTGGGAAGCAACCTGTGAACCAGTTTTATAGGATACCCTCTTTAAATTCAACCTCCTTGCCGTACAAGACTTGGATGGTAGAAGAAGTGGTTATAAATAAATGGTGCTGTAGGGATGGGGGATGAGACAAGTAGCAGGGTGGGGGTCTTTTTAAAGCTTTCAGAGGAAGACAATCCAGAGATAATAAATAGCAGAGTGAGCGTCTCCACGGGGAGAGATTCTCACAAACAACATTATTATTGAGCGCTCAATCCATTGCCAAATCCATCTCATTACTGACAACAACCTGCAGCCCAGACATCCTGAGAGCACAGAGGTTCTCCTGCTTCCAGGTCTTGGTGGATAGATTTCCATTCCCTATATAATAAAATAACTGGATCACATTTACAGTTTCAGCTTATAATGAAATATTCTTAGTAGAACACACAGTAGAACCCTTTATGTATATTTTACAATAAACTTCATAAGATGTATGACCTTGTAAACTACAGAGAGGCAGCAAATATTTGCATGTCATCAAAAATGTATTATTACAGGTACTTGTACAGCGTTGACAATTTACATGGTGCTTTACATATATATTGCACATTCCCATCAGTCCCTGTCTTTAAGGAGCTCACAATCTAAGGTCCCTAACTCACATTCATACATACACATACTAGGGCCAATTTAGACAGGAGCCAGTTAACCTACCAGCATGTATTTGTAGTGTGGGAGGAAATCCGCACAGGGAGAACATGCAAGCTCCAGACAGGTAGTGGTTGGGATTCGAACCGACAGCCCTAGTGCTGCCAGGTGGGAAGTGCTAACCACTTTCCCATTGTGCTGCCCAAAATACTTTGCTTTGTTGAAAAGGCCTAAATAGATACTAAACGATATCCTTATTCTCCAAAAGTAATCCATAAACATCCATTACCTAATGGCCCTGTAATCCATTTTTCATGATATTGACGCTTACTGTGTTTTTTTGGCCTCCTTGTAATGTTGTCTGAACTCCAGAATTTCTCCTCTGGACACTCATTTCTGTTGGTAGGAGTACTGCACATTAGTTGCGGTCATGCGCACTGCTGTACACAAGTTAAGCATCTCTTGGTCCATAGTTCCTAGTCCATCTCTGGAGCGAGCAAGCGGATGTGGCTATGTTCCTACCTACAGCAGAATTATAGAAAACGAGCATAGCCACCCTCCCAACAAGTTGGGTCACAGCAGCAAAAAAAATAAATCTTTAATCTGGTGATCCAGCCAGTAAATCTGTTGTTTTTAAAAGAACTAGCCGTCTTACAGATGTATCAAGTAACAGGGATGAGACAAACCACACTGTCAGGGGTGCTTGCAATGATCAGTTTTATTTATTGATGTAAACCTGTTATCGCAGAAGGAGAAAAACTGTTTGCTGTAACTGCTTAAAAAGTATTAGCTGGAGTTCAACTTAAGTTTGTTAGTGTATTTAAATCTGCTCGTACATCTAATGCTCGCCTCCCCCAGACTGCCAATTCTGCTGTTGAATGTGCCCCCTGTGCTCTTTCATCCAGAGTGCGGGCGCTCTAAGGGCTCATGCACACTGCAGCTCAAAGGAGTTCAAGGAAGCAGCTCCTACAGGCTTTTTAGCTCTTATTTTTTTTTTTCTGCCTAGAAACTCCCCTCTATGTTGGCCAATGTGTCCATGCACACTAGGGCTTTTTCAAGGTTTTTCTGGCATTTGCTCTTACAGGCAGAAAAGACCCCCATCAAACTTGTGTTTTTGAGAGGAGCTAGTGCCCCAGAGAGCTCAAAAATGCATGAAAGTGTGCAAAAACATTTGGTCCAGCTTTTTGTTTTGTTTATACAGTGGTTAAGAAAATACTATCTAGGAGGGTTTGTGAAAAAAATGAAAAAGATTGAAAGGACTCAATAAAAATGTGAGAGAGCACAAAAAAGAGCAAGCTTCTTCAAGCTTTTATAGGCAGAAAAAAGCTCAAAGGCAGCTTTTTATTTTTATTTTTTTTTTTGAGCTGCAGTGTGCCTGAGCCCTAACGCAGGTGTGCTACTGGCCAGATCACCAGGTAAAAACATAGGGAAAATGCCTAAAAAAAAAAAAAGAAAACGAATGCAGCCTCCACATCTAATAATTAGAAAGCTGCAATAAACTGTATTACGTTGTTGGTTTTAAGTTTAATACCACTTTAAGGCATTCTATGCATTACGATAAAAAAAACCTACTGTGTGCAGCAAACCCCCATAACGTACCTGAGCCCCATTGCAATCCAGCGATGTGCACGAGAGCCTCGGCTCTCCGGGGACTCTCCCTCCTCATTGACTGAGATGGCAGCAGACGCCATTGGCTCCCGCTGCTGTCAATTACAGCCAGTGAGCCAATGAGGAGAGGGGGGTGGGACCGAGCCACGGCTCTGTGTGTGAAATGGATACACCCAGAGCAAGCTGCTTGCTCTGGGGGCACTTAGCAGGAGGGAGGGGCCAGGAGCGCCATTGGGGGACCCAAGAAGAGGAGGATCAGGGCTGCTCTGTGCAAAGCCACTGCACAGAGCAGGTAAGTATGATATGCTTATTGTGTGTTTTGTTTTTTTTGGTTTTTTTTTGTTTTTGTTTTTTAAGCCAAGCCTTTAATATCACTTTAACTACTTACAGACCGGAAGATTTGGCTATTTAATGACCAGGCCCTTTTTTGTGATACTGTGCTGCGTCACTTTAACTGACAATTGCGTGGTCATGCGACATTGTACCCAAACGAAATGGCGGTGATCTGCGATTTTTTTTTTTTTTTTTTTTTTCCCTTCAGTACTGCGACATGGCAGGGGACAGATCGGACACTTTTGACACATTTTTGGGACCATTGACATTTAT